>NW_027196357.1:57500-94898 GCF_038502225.1 Cherax quadricarinatus | reverse complement strand
TATTCCATCGCACTGGATAGGTTTTCCTTTCATTTTCAGTCGCCCTAGACGGGTTTTCCTGTAATCTTCCATAGCCCTGAATGGGTTTCCCCGTCATATTCTCTCGGCCTGATTGGGTTTTTCTGTCACTCTTTCGCCCTAGATGGGTTTCTCTTTCATTTTCAATCGCCCTTGACGTGTTTCTCTCTCATATTCCATCGCCCTGAACGGCTTCCCTGTCGTATTTCATGGCCTTTACGGGTTTTCCCTAAAATTCAAAGTTATGAATATTTAAAGAAGAGGGAAGAAGACCGGACTCAGAGCATAATCTTAAGGGAGTCGACCCCTGCAACCACAAATAGGTGAATACACATTTCACTAACACTATGCTACGATCACACGTACACATGTGTACACTTTCTCATCAGCACAACTACACTCTCCCACACGAACACACATAAACATGTGTACACATTGTCATCAGCACATGTGCACTCTCCCACACATGTGCACTCTCCCGCACGGTTCTTTTAACTATTCTGAGAATTAACGAAAAAATTTTATATAATTTAAATTTTCTTAAGAAAATGGAATGAGAATTACAATATTTTGATGAAATTATTTCTGACAAGATGTAAATATGTGAAGAAGTGACTAACTTGAGACTTGTGGTTAAGACAAAGAAGATATTCTTATAAAACTTAATTAGCATTTAGTTTAATTAGAATTATTAAATTATTCTCAGTTTATACATATAAACTTCTCTCACCTCTTCAATGACAAAAACATTCACCATCACAGATGAAAAAAAAAACATTCGGGGATGAAAATAAAAAGTAAACTGATGATTCGATCTATTGACATTAATATCTGTCATACTGTTGTTACATACTGTGATGTGTGAATGTTAACATATGTTACTATTACGAGCTGCAGAAGTGCTTTATTATTTTTTAACAATATGAGAGGAGAATAATTTCTCTTAAGAAAAGGTTATTCCTTTCTTATTCGTAATAATCTTTATCTAAGTTAATATTCCTTGATTTTTCTTTCAATTATATAATTACCACCAGGAAATCAAAACTTAATAAAAAGTGATTTGAATTTAATTGAAGTATTAATACTTATCTATAGATTAGTATAATATGTATATAATCTATATATGTACTATTTGGGTTCCTTTAAGATTTAATACATATTACTTCCATATAATAGACATAATCTGCTTTAGTGAATCATAAATAAATATGCGAATAAGTAAGACATTACAATATACGAATTCCATAAACACAGATGTGGTATCACTTAAGAGAGTTTCTTTTAAAGACGTAATACTCCGGGAATATTCTTTCTCAAGAGCGTTTCAGGCTTACAAAGTAGACTGAGTAGAAAAACAAAAATGAGTACAGTTTCTTCTTTAAACACACGTATAGGCTGAGTACAAGCCTCTGAAGCTTCATAGTGTAGCCACTGCTATGACGTCTTCTACCAGACTATAGAAGCTCCCTCAGCGTTGTCAAGAGAGACACTCCCTAGACAAACCCTGGTGAACCACAGGTCACGTCGCGCCAACTTGTGACGTCATTAACCAGTCATACTCTTGAACTGCGAAATGATAATTATGTACTTTAACACACAAACATATGATAAGAGATAAATATGATAATAGTACAACGATCCAGTAGCTTCGTTTTAGCTAGTAACGAAGTTTCATTGACCTCTTCGCTTTCGGACCGAGAGGTTGTGCTTCGCCTTTGCTCCTGCATTCGTCAAACACCTTTGGTGGAGGACGGACGTTGGCTGCTGTACTCGCTACAGTTGGTAGCCCTGAGCGAATTTTGCAAGATGGCGCAGACTATCAGGAGGAGGAAAAACACTTTGTGTATTGAGGTGTTGAAAGGCGCAGTTAATAACTCCAATGCGTCAGTTATGCTGCTTACCTTCTTAAGACATACCTACTGCATCAACAACGACGATTTGTATGGAATTGCTTTGAATGGAGCTACAAGAATCTTCGTGAAATTCGTGACGGCTGCTGTATATGACAAGATGGTGGAAAAGTACCAGGATGTGTATATGCTGGTTAACCCTGGTTTAGAAGTACGTATGAGGGACGCATCTAAGTATTATACCTGGGTAAAGTTACAGAATGTTCCATTTGAGGCAGATGAGGAAGACATAAAAGCAATTTTCGAAGAGTTTTGTTTTATACATCAAGCAACAGTTTGGAAGGTGGTCTGAGGGAATGTATGCTGGACTGCGTGAGGGATCCTTTGTCCTTAAGATGCCTTTGCGCAAAACTATACCATCATATGTGACATTGAGTGACTTTAGAACTCAGGTATATGTCACATACGCAGGGCAGAGAAGAACATGCAGACTGTGGAGCGTATGATCATATGGCTGCGATGTGTCCTCGACGATCGTCACCTGTGACACATGGAGAAGGGACAGGAGTGGAGGAGAGAGAGGTGACGACCCAGTCTATAGAAGAGCATCTTCGGGCTCGTAGAACATGGAGTGAAATTGTGGAGGACAATCCGGTGGAATGTGTAACATTACCGGAGGTCTCTCAGGTTATTGTGACCATGTGTATTGAGGATGAGATGAGACAAGGTGAATTGGGTAGTGAAGTTTCAGCTGCAATAGACACTGTTATACAGGGATTCTTGGAGGATCAGAATAGGGACGGAACACTACGTATGGTGTCGGATGGGACATCTGTAGATAAGGGTGGAATTCATGAGGAGGGCAATGTGGGTGGTGGGGATGGTCAACCACAGAGGATTTGTGAGGCTGTGGTTGAAGTGCATAAAGTTGAAAGTACAGATGAGGGCATGCACATAGTTGAGGCATCATGAAAGAGAGAGGCAGGTGCTTCTGACAGTGATGATGTTTTGACACCTGCGCAAAGATCTGGTAAGAAACACTCAGTAGATGTCCCAAACAAAGTATCGGGGAGGTAGGGGGGGTAAGGGGCAGGGGAAAGGTGAGGCAAGGAAAGGGCATTGTGAAAAGCATACTGTGCAAAAACGTAAGGACCCGTATGGACATCGGTCGATTGGTAAGCCCCCGATAGCATTTTTAAGTGTCTAACGTTAAATGTTAATGGCCTAAGGGCCGATGTAAAGCGCAAGATCTTTAGTGACTTTTTAAAGAGATACAGAATACAGATATATTTTTACAAGAGCATAATTTTAAGTACGGAAGGGATTTGTTGATAGATGAGTACAAGGTTTATGCTGGGAAGCTTAAGGGGGGTGTGCGGTATTAATAGCTGAGGCCAGTCCTTTTCAATTGTTGCATTGGGAAGAAGGAGGAGATGGGAGAATAGTGAGAGTGGATGGGACATGAGGTGGGGTACGAGTGTGTTTTGTAAGTCTGTACATGCCGGCGGACAGCAGTAGGCGTGTTAAAGAGGATTTTGTTCGGGACACACTAATTTATCATATGAGGGGGTTACGGGTTTAAACATTATTTGGAGGGGATTGGAATATTGTGATACGTAGGAAGAATATGGAGCCGCGGGGAGCTAGGTGTGTGTTGGTAGTCCTAAGGGATGCATTTTTTTTTATATTTTATTTAGAAACACAGTATACATTATACATATTGTGATACATAATGACCTAACAAGAAAAAGTAAGCAACAATATAAGAAAACCTAGAACTAAACAGAGGACAACCTACACCTGAACATTCCTCAACCAAAAAGTAGCTACAACACAAAACTAGTTCTCTTATTCATATCTTGTATAAAAACTTTATATACTAAACATTAATTATACACTAATGCCTTTTACTCACAATTGTGTTGTATAGTAACATTTTATGTACATAGACATTCGAAAAATAAAAACCCCAATACAATATTTTCGAGGAGACTAATAGCACCTCCCCACACCCAAAATACCTTAACAAACACATCTTATGCAACATTGCATACACTAGAATAAATGATAAGTTATAAGAAAAAAGAATTCTATGATATACGCCTCCTCTCAACACACACAAGGTACACAGTATGAACAGTTTGAAAAATATCCCCTTAATCCGTATGTGTATATATATTCCTACCTCATTAACCTCCAATCAGAGATGAGCACTTACTAGGGCAACGTTCAATGCCGTCTCCTATAACATAGAACATTCAAAACTGACAAGGTTGACATAAACAGCAAGTACATGATCTTGGTGCACGCAGGCACCTCGCCCTTACTACAGTAGTAAAGTAGAATAAGAATCATACATTAGTCTCTGGGGCAACGAAACAAAAAACCCCGCTTCTTTCACAACTCAAAAAATTCTGTGCACATTATTACCAAAATATCTTCCATTTGGTTCCTTTGTGAAAGGTATCGAAGAGGACACCTTGGCAGAACCTTCAGAATCGAGTAAACATACTAATGAAATCTCCACCTCGCTCCCAGACGCCCCATTTCAATAACCGGACACACCAAACACACACACACACACACACACACACACACACACACACACACACACACACACACACACACACACACACACACACACACACACACACACTCACACACACACACTCACACTTACACACACTCACACAGTGTTGGAGACAGTGTAGTGGGTCATAAGCGCCAGGCTCCGGGAATCTTAGTGCTTTTAGGGCGTGTTTTAGCACCTAGAAGCAACCAGTGTTAGTGAGAACGTCAGTGAACAACCCTACAAGTGATAACCAATGTATTAGCAAAAATAAATAAAGTAAAGGCGAGAGAATGCCTGAAATTATACAACAAAATTTCAAAGTGCCAGTCCGTTGAGACCTAGTTGGCACTTGTTGCCACACTGTTACAAATATACAAAGTACAAAGCGAGTGACTAAAGAGAAAATATCAAATAGAATTAAGAGAGGTTGGCTAACGAGAAACTGTGATGTAGCACACAGCCAACGTGAACAAGCTAGCCAGAAAGGGGATATATATATATATATACATACATATACATAAATATATATAAGCAGAGGTGGTGGCAGCAGTAGGCCTGAGGAAGTAGGCCGCCATAACAGGTTGGGTGTCATCACAAATAAGAAGTGTATTTACCAAAATTGAAGTGTAAATTATAAAAGTAGCAGTATACAAGTGATAAGTGTGGTAAATGAGGACTCAAAAGGGCAACGAGAAAAGAATAGCTGAAGAAGTCAGCGGCGGAAGGGCGAGGTGCACGAGTCATCGTACAGCGAGCATCGTACATCAGGCATCTGGATGGACGTCCCCTCTGAGGAGTAACGTACAAATCACCTGTTTGTGGTTGGCGGGAAGTTTTGAGTGGTAGAGCCGGCCCTACGGTCACTGGTAGCCATCACAAACCCTACTCCAGAGCGATTATCATACACACAACACCTAGCAGTAGTAGGAAGATAAAATTTGTAGGAGCAAGGAATAGGCAGGAGGATTAAGTCGTGGCTAATGGGACTACAGTCCTGACAACAGTTTCGAGAGATAATGTTTTAGGACACAAAGACAGTACAATCTGAGAAGCAAGTATTGGGTACACATGTAGTAAAAGGTAGTACATAACTGGGTGAAAGAATGACTTGTTAACACACGCTAGTATTATAATTATTAGAATTACTCTCAGTGTTAATGGTATCTTATTAGTATTACGGATACACAGAGGTGAAATGTATTTCTGGGACATATAAACAACTGACGTGCTCACACACACACACGCACGCACACACATACACACTCGGGGCCAGGAGCTGAGTCTCGACCCCTGAAACCACAACTAGGTGAGTACACACACCCACTCATTCACACAGCTGATCCTTGGAATTTGACCGCGTCCCCTCACCCCCCCACACACCTTTCCCTCCCCCACAGACCTTTCCCCTCTCCCGCTCTTGCCTTCACTCCCTCCTATCTTTCTCCCCCTCCCTCGCGTTTCTCTCTCTCCTAGCCTTTTTCCCTCCCATTCCCCCTACTCTTTCTTTCTCTCTCTCCCTCTCTCTCCCTCTCTCTCTCTCTCTCACTCTCTCCCTCTCTCTCTCTCTCTCTCTCTCTCTCTCTCTCTCTCTCTCTCTCTCTCTCTCTCTCTCTCTCTCTCTCTCTCTCTCTCTCTCTCTCTCTCTCTCTCTCTCTCTCTCTCTATAGGCTTCTCTCTCCATCTCCCTTTTTCTATATTTCTACCCCTCCCTCGTATTTCTCTCTCTCATAGCCTTTTCCCTCACCCTCCTTTCTCTGTCTCTGTCTCTGTCTCTCTCTCTCTCTCTCTCTCTCTCTCTCTCTCTCTCTCTCTCTCTCTCTCTCTCTCTCTCTCTCCCTCTCTTTCTCCCTCTCTCTACCCTTTCTCTCCCCCCTCACATTTCTCTCTCTCACCCTTGGTCTTATCCCTCATGGGTGGCTCTAGAGGACGGAAAACCAGAGATCTGGTAGACGAACCAGGGAGAAAAGACTGGGAGTTAGAGCTCCAAAAAAGGGAGGAAGAGTGGGGAAGGAAGATAGTAGAGCTTGGTAAGAAAATGGAGGAGCGGATAGCTGAGGAGTGCAGGAAGTGGGAAGTACAGGTCTTAGCAGCAGAAGCTAGGATACAGTGCTTAGAAGAGAAACTGCAAAGCCTGAAACAGATTAGAGAGACAAATGACAATTCAGATGTGACAGCAGGCGCAGACAAGGGGACGGTAAGCAACAACGGAGACATGCCGTACGCGAAGGCCTTATCAGACCCACGTGGGGCCAGGGAAAAGACGAGGAGTACGCTAAGATCAAATGACAGGTCCGAAGACAATGAAGGTATGCTATATGCAGAGATTCTAACAGCCAACTGCAGTAGCAAGGGACAGCTGGTCATGAAAGACAGTTCACTGAGAATAGAAGTTCCAGATATGACAGGGACTGAAGGCGAGAACATGTCAATGGAAGGAAATAAAATGCCTCAGAGGAAGCAGATGGAGACTCAGTGGGAGGAGGAAAGGGCGAGGTCAGTTTTTGTGTACGGGCTCCAAGAAGCCAAGGGGGACAACTTTGAAGAAATAAAACAGGAGGAGAAAAAAATGATTGAAGGCATCATGAAAACAATAGGTGAGGGCGATATGACCCAGGTGACAAATTTTCAGAGAATTGGGTGGTTTGCGAGTGGAAGGATACGGCCTGTCAAAGTAATTTTCAAGGAAGAATCAGTTCGAACCAGGATTCTGCAAGAGAAAGCAAGACTGAGGGACAAACAGGGGTACCAGAGAGTATACCTCGACCGTGACAGAACACAAGACGAAAGGACTACACTGAAAGAGAGGGTACAGAGAAGCAAGGAGGAACGAGAGGCAATGACGAAGATGAGCAGGACCCAGACACAGGAGGAAGGGCAAACACACCCCACAGAATCTCCCACCAAAAGACTCCAACCACGACATTCCCAACGCAACTGAGCAACCTATACTACAACCCACTCACTGTTCCCTCTGCCACCAACCCCCATATCACAAACCTCACCCCAACAGCTGTCCCTTATGGGCATTCTGTCCCCACCCCCATCATCACAAACCCCACCTACACCACAGCCCCATATAGGCACCCACCAAGGCTCTCGCTCCCCCAACCCCAATATTCTTGCATGACCACAATGATAGAAAAGAAACTGAAAGTTTGGTACACAAACGCGAATGGAATAACGAATAAACATGAGGAGTGGAACGAAAGAATCAGTGAAAAATCCCCAGACATCATAGCAGTCACAGAAACAAAACTCGCTGAGACAATAACAGACACAATCTTCCCAATGGGATATCAGATCCTGAGGAAAGATAGAAGGAGTAGAGGGGGAGGAGGGGTTGCACTGCTCATAAAACACCGATGGGGATTTGAGGAAATGGAAGGCATGGACATGATTGGAGAAAGAGACTACATTGTAGGTACAATTCAGTCTGGAGAACATAAAGTAGTCATTGGAGTGATGTATAACCCACCACAGAACTGCAGGAGGCCAAGAGAGGAGTACGAAGAAAACAACAGGGTGATGGTGGACACACTGGCTGAGGTGGCAAGAAGAGCTCACTCGAGCAGAGCAAAGTTACTGGTAATGGGCGATTTCAACCACAGGGAGATCGACTGGGAAAACCTGGAGCCACATGGGGGTCCCGAAACATGGAGAGCCAAGATGATGGATGTGGTACTTGAAAACCTCATGCATCAACATGTCAGGGACACAACCAGAGAGAGAGGGGAGGATGAGCCAGCAAGACTGGATCTTGTGTTCACCCTGAGCAGTTCAGACATTAAGGACATCACTTACGAGAAGCCCCTTGGAGCTAGCGATCATGTGGTTCTGAGTTTTGATTATATAGTAGAGTTACAAGTGGAGAAGGTAACAGGAACTGAAGGGGTCAGGCCAAATTATAAAAGGGGGGACTACACAGGTATGAGAAACTTCCTGCAGGAGGTTCAGTGGGGCAGAGAAATGGGGGGACAGACCAGATGGGGACACCAGCAAGGAATACACCAACAAGTGTTGGACGACATACATACAGATTAGGAGGATGTGAAGAAACTGCTAAGGGACATCGATACCTCAAAGGCAATGGGACCGGACAACATCTCCCCGTGGGTCCTTAGAGAGGGAGCAGATATGTTGTGCGTGCCACTTACCACAATCTTCAACATGTCCCTGGAAACTGGGCAACTACCTGAGATACGGAAGACGGCAAATGTAGTTCCCATTTTTAAAAAAGGAGACAGAAAAGAGGCACTAAATTATAGACCTGTGTCATTGACGTGTATAGTATGCAAAATTATGGAGAAGATTATCAGGAGGAGAGTGGTAGAGCACCTGGAACGGAACAAGAGTATAAATGCCAACCAGCACGGATTCATGGAAGGCTAATCCTGTGTCACAAACCTTCTGGAGTTTTATGATAAAATAACAGAAGTAACACACGAGAGAGAGGGGTGGGTTGATTGCATCTTCTTGGACTGCAAGAAGGCCTTTGACACAGTTCCTCACAAGAGATTAGTGCAGAAGCTAGAGCATCAGGCGCATATAACAGGAAGGGCACTGCAATGGATCAGAGAATACCTGCCAGGGAGACAACAACGAGTCATGGTACGTAATGATGTATCACAGTGGGCACCTGTGACAAGCGGGGTCCCACAGGGGTCGGTCCTAGGACCAGTGCTATTTTTGGTATATGTGAACGACATGATGGAAGCGTTAGACTCAGAAGTGTCCTTGTTTGCAGATGATGTGAAGTTAATGAGGAGAATTAAATCTGATGAGGACCAGGCAGGACTTCAAAGAGACCTGGACAGACTGGACACCTGGTCAGGCAAATGGCTTCTCGAATTTAATCCTGCCAAATGCAAAGTCATGAAGATAGGGGAAGGGCACAGAAGACCACAGACCGAGTATAGGCTAGGTGGCCAAAGACTGCAAACCTCACTCTAGGAGAAAGATCATGGGGTGAGTATAACACCGAGCATGTCTCCGGAAGCACACATCAACCAGATAACTGCTGCAGCATATGGGCGCCTGGCAAACCTGAGAACAGCATTCCGATACCTTAGTAAGGAATCGTTCAAGACACTGTACACCGTGTATGTCAGGCCCATACTGGAGTATGCAGCACCTGTTTGGAACCCGCACTTGATAAAGCACGTCAAGAAACTAGAGAAAGTACAAAGGTTTGCGACAAGGTTAGTTCCAGAGCTAAGGGGAATGTCCTATGAAGAAAGATTAAGGGATATCGGCCTGACGACACTGGAGGACAGGAGGGTCAGGGGAGACATGATAACGACATATAAAATACTGCGTGGAATAGACGAGGTGGACAAAGACAGAATGTTCCAGGGAGGGGACACAGAAACAAGAGGCCACAATTGGAAGTTGAAGACACAAATGATTCAGAGAGATATTAGGAAGTATTTCTTCAGTCATAGAGTTGTAAGGCAGTGGAATAGCCTAGAAAATGACGTAGTGGAGGCAGGAACCATACACAGTTTTAAGACGAGATTTGATAAAGCTCATGGAGCGGGGAGAGAGAGGGCCCAGTAGCAACCGGTGAAGAGGTGGGGCCAGGAGCTAAGACTCGACCCCTGCAACCACAAATACGTGATTACAAATAGGTGAGTACAGGCGCGCACACACACACACACACACACACACACACACACACACACACACACACACAGACCTAGGCACACACACACACTCACACACACACTCACTTACACACAGGCACACACACACGCCCACACACACACGCACGCACACACACAAGAGCTCCCATAAAGACAGTCTTACATCATGATAAAACATGGATCGGTGAAAGAGAATCGATTGACCACTGCCAAAACCCAGAGCCATTCACTCAGGAAAGACTCTGTCGACCGACAGAAGCTATACCTTAGGTTCCTGTGCCATGCAACGTCTATAATATCTTTTCATACTGGAAATCCCCTGTGAACTATGAAGGAATACAAACGTCTAGTCTCGAGAGAGAAAACTTTTGACTTATATTATCCTTCACCAATTTAGAACAGAAGTATGTACACTATATACACTATGTACAGCAATAGGTATTAGTGCACTCCACGGTAAGCAAGGCAGGATAGAAGCCACTAGAGAGCAGACCGTGCTTCAACCAGCTCTAGAATGGGAATGACAAGGGCAGATAGGAGAGTGGTACCCACATAATCTCTGCGATTGCCCAAACCATCTTCTCATTGGCTGGAACCTGGGTACTGGTTGAACGACGGGGCCCCATCGTCAACCCTCACTCACCTGGTTCGCTGGTTGGGGGAGATGCGCCGAATAAAGGTTACGTACTCTTTGCATGCCACACCCCCATCCCGAGAAGGCTCAGGATTAGACTCCCACCTCCCATTGGTAACCGAGCCCCCATGGCACAAAATAATGGGACTGCCTTTCCTCTCAACCATCCAACTCTTAGATAGAGCTCAGCTTTTCTCGTGATAAAAAGCCAAACTCAGAGCGAGACAGCAGACAGTCGGTCTAGCTTAGGTCCAAGACACAGGCGGACGGTAGCCCGCATCCCCTCACTAAAAAAAAAACCCCACACCAGGGGACAAAAAAAAAAAAGAGCTTGGTAGGGGTTACCACAAGTAACCTAACACATCCTAACCTAATATATAATTATTATAAATAATATTGTTAGACTCTAAATAAAGAGCCTGCCAACATATTTTCTTTGCCGGCAATATGTACAATTCTCAAAGTAGGGTTGCAGTCTTAGCGTCTATCTCATGTGCCTTGTGTTGTGGTTCTTCATGGTTTGGAGATATACTAAAGGATTGTGATCACAGTAGACAGTGACCACCTGCGAAGTTTGTCCCACGTATACATCAAAGTGCTCCAAAGCCAGTACCAGCGCGAGGGCTTTTTTTTCAATGGTAGAGTAAGCCCTCTGATGCGGCTGGAATTTGGCCGAGAAGAAGGCTACAGGGTGCAACTCCTTGGCCCTGTTTTGCAACAGTACTGCCCCAACCCCAGACTCACAAGCATCAACCTGTAATGAGAAAGGTTTGGAGAAGTCTGGAGACAAAAGAATGGGTGCAGTACGCAATAATCTTTTTGCTTTGTCAAAAGCATCTTGAGCAACTGAAGTCCAAATAAAGGGAACTTTGTGACTGGTAAGAGAGGTAAGAGGCACTACAATATCTGAGAAATTCTTACAGAATCTTCTGTAAAATCCTATCATGCCTATGAAACGTTGAAGAGATTTCCTATCATGTGGAACTGGATAATCTTTAATGGCAAGAACTTTAGCAAGTTTAGGAGCAACTTTACCACTACCTACTTCATGGCCTAGAAAAGTAACAGTGGCCTGGCCAAAGGAAGACTTAGATAAATTAACAGTTAAATGGAAACTCTGAAAGGTCTCAAAGAGAGGCTTAAGCCTAAACAGGGCGATTGAAAATGAAAGAGAAACCCATCTAGGGCGAAAGAATGACAGAAAAACCCAATCAGGCCGAGAGAATATGGTGGGTAAGTAGCTCTTCCCCCATCGGTGAGTAGCTCTCCCCCTGCGGGTGAGTAGCTCTCCCCCTGCGGGTGAGTAGCTCTTCCCCCTGCGGGTGAGTAGCTCTCCTGCGGTGCTCTTCTGCTACATTGTTCTTATGCACTAAACCACTATTACTACTACTATTATTTCGTCACTAACACTACTTTTTCTGACATTGTTTCCCTCTACCACTGCTGCACTACTGCTACTACTTCTGCCTCTACTACTACTACTACTACTTATACTACTGTTACTATTATTATTACTACTACTACTACCACTGCTTCTGCCACTACTACTACCTTTTCCATTACTACAACTACTACCACTGATACTAACACTACTATTACTATTGCTTTCTTTCTCTGCGTTAAAACAGCTAAGTAAGTCAACTGTGTGAAAATCAGTAACAATAAAAACAGACATACAAGGAATAAGCTAAACTGAATTATTTACATTAAAGGAAAGATCAGCTGACAATAACAGATACATCAATGTTACCTATACAAGCAATCACTCTCCTCCCTTTCTGTAGCTTTACTCATTACCAACATTTTAGCTCTCTTCTTGAACTGTTCATGCTAGGTCATGCTAGGTCATGCTAGGACATGTTCAGGCAATCCGTACCACTCTTTTATTGCTGTATAACAGAAGGTGTTTGAAGCCTGACAGCCTACTGAGGATACTACAAAATAGTGTTTCCTTCCTAGTACCATACTTGTTCTGGTTTCTAGTACCATACTTGTTCAGGTTCCTAGTTCCATATTTGTTCAGGTTCCTAGTACCATACTTGTTCTGGTTCCTAGTACCATACTTGTTCAGGTTCCTAGTACCATACTTGTTCAGGTTCCTAGTACCATGCTTGTTCAGGTTCCTAGTACCATACTTGTTCTGGTTCCTAGTACCATATTTGTTCTAGTTCCTAGTACCATACTTGTTCTGGCTCCTAGTACCATATTTGTTCTGGTTCCTAGTATCATACATGTTCTGGTTCCTAGTACCATACATGTTCTGGCTCCCAGTCTTGACAAACTTGGCAGTAAGATATTCTGGACACTACATGTTCACAATTTTATAAACGCGATGTAACTTTAGTTGCTTTACTCTGTCTTCAACGTTCAACATATCAAGTTGTTGTTATTCGTTCTGACTTATATGCTCTCTTGGACTCAGACTCAGGAAGAATCTTACAATTTAGTTATGGGTGATTTGTAGTCTTTCATTTTTTTGTTAAGACTAAGTACCATGAAGAGAGAGAATAATCTACATGACATTGTATAAGTGCTGGACATAAGGTCCTGCCAGCCTCAGTAGGTAAACACTGTGACTGTCTATAAAGGAACTTAAGCCTGGCAGTCACTATTTTTACTACACTGTTCTCAATCAATTCTCCTGACATGTTTGAATCAAAGGGGATTCCCAGATATTTCACTGAAGACAGTGAAGTGATGCTTCCCCATTACACTGGACATTAAAAGTATTTTCCTTTTTCAGTTTACTTTTCGTGCCAAAGTGTGTGGCTTCTGTATTCCCGAAGTGAAGTGATAGTTTGTTTTCCATTAATCGTTTGCTGCTGGACTCTAGCTCTAGTGAAAGTGCGTTAGCTATATCTTGTGGGTGTTTACCTGAGTCTAACAGAGTACTATTGCCTACATAAAACAGAATCTTACACTTGACACTGATGGTCATGTTGTTTACGTTATATAGAAACATTAAAGGAACCCGAATACTATCAGCAGGAGTTCTGAATCTGTGTTGATCATGACAATATGTTTCGTGTTGGTCAGGTAGGACTTAAACCAGTTTACAGAACCTATGCCGATAGCTTGTAGTTTCTTACATAATATATTATGGTTGACCGTATCAAAGACCTTTTGTAAGTCGAGGGTCACCATACCTATGAGATTCCCTAAAGATATTTGAGTTCTCAGATAGTCCATCAGATTAATTAGGGACTTGTCGGTCGAATAAGATTTCCTGAAGCCTGATTGTACACCGCCTTCTCTGGAATTTTTGACATCACATTGAGTATACTAACAGGTCTATAGATACTGACATCAGACATGTTTTTCTTAAAGATAAGAGTAACGCTGATCTCTTGAAACCCTCCGGAACGTTACTCTTGATGATGGGCAAATTCATTATGGGGAATGGTAGTTCAGAGGCGCCATCTTTTAGGAATTTGGCCGAAATGTATCTGTCCCGGTGCTTTTAGCTGGGTTTCACTTAATTAGTTGTTTTCACACGAAGTCATAAGATATGCCTGCTAGTTGATAAGTGTTTGGGGAGACGCCTTTATTACAGTAGTAAGTTTTGAACTTATTGGAATCTGCATAATAATAGTAGTAGCACAAAGTAATAGTAGTAGTAGTAGTAATAATAATAGTAGTAGAAAAGGTAGAAAGTAGAAGCAGAAATAGTAGTAAAGAAATGGTAGTCGCAGTAGTAGTATAAGAAGTGGGATCAGTCTAATGACAAGAAAGTCGAGCACCGCAGGAGTGCTAAGGACCCACAAGAAGTAGGACCAAAATCAAAGGGGATGGTGGAGAAAGCTGAAGGACACAACACACTAGGCAGAAAAATGAAGAAACTGGCCGCTATCTTTCTGACAGACGTAAATAGCACAAAAAAAGTGTTAAACTCACCTACTCCAGTAATGTCATGTTAGAGATCACAGTCATCCTACTGACTGATCCTCTGCCAGAACTGTCTATCCTACTTCTAGCCTTCACAACTGTCGTCTTGTTGAATCATCCCTTGTATGAATCTTATTCTCGGTTTTGTCTCTGTAGATGCCTTCCATTCTCCTTACATTGTCAAATGTTCAAGACTTCATAACACTAGTGACTTCTCTCCCTACCACTTCTCCTTTCATCTTTACCATATTTCTCTCTGTTTTCTATTTTTCTGCTTAGTTTGCTCTGTCCTTCAGTACCTCCACCCCCCCTCCCCAGTGTTTTTGGTCCTACACCTTGTGGGTTCTTAACTCTCTTGCAGTGCTCCTTTTTCTTGTCGTAGACTTTTGCTACTATGACTACCACTATTATTTCTGCCTCTTCTACTATTACTACTACTTCTACTGCCTCCCTTCGCTCCCCTTTCCATCTCTTGTGGCACAAATTACTCCCACTTCTACTTCTACCACCATCATTACCACTTCCACTACTTCTCTTTCCTCCTCTGTTTCTCCCGTCACTGTCCTCCTCGCCTATGTATAGTGTCACTCACTCTCTTCATAAGTTTTTCTTACTGCTATGTGCGAGTTATTTGTGTATGAGCTGAAGATGTTATATGCCCGGCGTCTGCAGTCTATAATGACGTGATGAGAACACTCAAGTTTAGAAAACACTTGTTCAATGAAAGAGAATTCTCCCTCAAGGAATTCACTACTACAGATTAGGCGGTCACGAAGGAAGAAGCTTATGATTACGCTACGTTTAGTTTTGTTGTTGTGGTGAGAGTAGAAGTGAAGATCCTGCTGGTTGGTCGGTTTTTCGCTAGACTTTAAAACGATGTTTCTACAACATTGCTTAACCTCTTGCTAGGAAACTTCTCCAGCGTTGTCCTAAACAGCAACAACCCTTCTGGCCCATGCTGGGTAGGTCTTCCTCAACTCCATCCTCTTCTGAGCAATCAACTTCAACATTCTCCACCTGACTCTTCACATCATTGTCCTCCCTATATATACTCACGTACCTGCTCAGGTACATCTGTGTGTGACTTGCGGGCGAAATTTTGTCAATAAAGAATCGCATTATATTGCATGTGTCAACTTTTCCATTTTTGTCGGTAAAGTATAGCATTTATCTCAATGTTATGTTAATACCTAATAAACATAATGTAACATAATACATAAAATATAATATGACAAAATAAAACATAAGATAGCAAAGCATAATATAGCAACCCTCCCTACCAAGAAAAAAGAACAGTATAAATGAACGTAAGAAGCTTGGTGGTCAAGTTGTATCATCGGGAGGTAAAGTTTGTTGGGTCACCAGGTTAAGTCTCTCTGGAATACTTCTAACTTACATTTTTATTGTATTTTTATTGTCATTCAGGCTGTTGTTATCTGCGTGTAATTATTCATATATAATAAACTCAATAGTTTTTGTATATGCTGTTACTACTTTGAGATATAAGGCGGCAGTGTGGCATAAATTAAGAGCCACTGTTAGTCTCAGAGTTTGTTCTGAGTTACCAGACCCGGACTCCTGGAGGTAAGTGGTTCATTTTGACGGTTCACTCACCCACTTACTCTGTGAGAAGTTCCTGAAGGGATACCTTTATGAGCTTTAATGTTAAATATAACTGAGTCTTCCTCTTCTGAACGGCGTCAGTACGCCGAGAATATTACCCATTAAGTTTAGATTGTGTGCAGACAAACTTCTCACTATAGTAAAATAGTTAAAACACTTGGAATCGTTGGGATCAGTTCCATAACTTAAGAATGACTCTTCTGATATATTTAGACAACGATGTATGATGTCACTGAGTCTTAGATAACGATATGTGATGTCAGTGAGTCTTAGATAACGATGTGTGATGTCACTGAGTCTTTTAAAGTGATGTGTGAGTCTTGAAAAATATATATGATGTCACTGAGTCTTTTAAAGTGATGTGTGAGTCTTGAAAAATATATATGATGTCACTGAGTCTTTTAAAGTGATGTGTGAGTCTTGAAAAATATATATGATGTCACTGAGTCTTAACAATGTGTAATGACACTATGACTCTTAGATAACAATATGTGATGTTACTGTGAGTCTTAGACAACAATGTGTGATGCCACGATGAGTCTTAGATAAGGATATGTGATGTCACTATGTGTGACATCACATATGTTTGAACAAAGGACTCTGTATACAGAACAAATCCTCATGTATAGGCTAGGAAGGATGAGTTATGGAATTAGAAGAGGGAACATAAATGAATAAATTCAAGGTTTTTGTGAATTAAAATAAGGGTCGAGTGCGAAAAGTGGGTCACAATAAGTGTGTATGGACCTGGAGAAGAGACAAGTGAAGAGGAGAGAGAGGCATTTTGGGAATTGTTAAGCGAGTGTGCAGGAACTTTTCAACTAAGTGAGAGAGTAATTGTGGTAGGGGAACTAAATGCTAAAGTGGGAGAAACGTTTAGAGAGGGTGAGATAGGTAAGTTTGGAGTGCCAGGTATAAATGATGATGGGGGGGGGGCCTTTGATTGAACTTTGTATACAAAGGGGTTTGGTTATAGGAAATACATATTTTAAAAAAAAGGGGATAAATAAGTATGCAAGATATGATGTATGTATATATAGAGCGTAAAGACAGTAGTTTGTTGGACTATGTATTGGAAGATAAAAGACAATTGGGTAGACTTCAGGACGTACATGTTTTTAGAAGAGCCACAGATATACATGTATCAGATAAATTTTTAGATGTAGCTACAGTGTAAGTAAAAGGAAAATAGAAGCAGCTGGTAAGAGAAAGGTGAAGATTTATAAGGGTAAGGGTAAGATATAAACAACTATTGAAGGATAGATGGGATAGTGAAAGTATAGACAATAAGGTCGAAGATGTATGGAGTAGGTTTAAAAATGTAGTGTTAGTGTGTTCAGCAGAAGTTTGTGGTTACAGGAAAGTGGGTGCGGGAGAGAAGAAGAGCGATGGATGAAATGATGAAAAAGAGAGTAATTAGAGAGAAAACGTTAGCATATGAGACGTTTTTACAAAGTAAAAGCGATGCAAGGAGGGAAGAGTATATGGAGAGAAAAAGAGAGGTTAAGAGAGTGGTGAAGCAATGTGAAAAGAGAGCAAATGAGATAGTAGAACGAATTGATTTCATAGTTAAAAATAGGAGAGGAGAGTTATTAAGTGGAGAGTTAGAGGTATAGGGAAGACGGTGGGAGCATTTTGAGGAATTGTTAAATGTTGTTGAGGAGAGCGAAGCTGTGATTTCGTGCATAGGGTAAGGAGGAATAACATCTTGTAGGAGTGAGGAAGAGTCAGCTGTGAGTGTGGGGGAAGTGCGTGAGACAATGGGTAGAATGAAAGGGCGCAAAGCAGCTGGGATTGATGGGATAAAGATATAAATGTTAAAAGCAGGTGGGGATATACTTTTGGAGTGGTTAGAGCTTTTATTTAATGAACGTATGGAAGAGGGATTGGGAGAGAGCATTCATAGAGAGTGTAAAAAGTATAGGGGTAAAAATGTGTTTAGTATATCTGGTAAAGTGAATGGTAAAGTTATTATTGAAAGAATTAAGAGTAAGACGGAGAGCAGGATGTGTGTAGACCAAGTGTTTACAGTGAAACATATAGGTGAACAGTATTTAGATGGATTTGGAAAAGGCGTATAATGAGTGGGGGGGGGGACAATGTGGCAGATGTTGCAAATGTATGGAATAGGAGGTAGGTTACTGAAAACAGTGACTAGTTAATGATCCTGGTAGTGACTAGTTAATGATACTGGTAGTGACTAGTTAAGGATCCTGGTAGTGACTAGTTAATGATACTGGTAGTGACTAGTTAATGATCCTGGTAGTGACTAGTTAAGGATCCTGGTAGTGGCTAGTTAATGATCCTGATAGTGACTAGTTAATGATCCTGGTAGTGACTAGTTAATGATCCTGGTAGTGACTAGTTAATGATCCTGGTAGTGACTAGTTAATGATCCTGGTAGTGACTAGTTAATGACCCTGGTAGTGATTAGTTAATGATCCTGGTAGTGACTAGTTAATGATCCTGGTAGTGACTAGTTAATGATCCTGGTAGGACCTAAAAGTCCTCATAAGTTTCGGTCTCACATGTGCGGATTATTTATGTATGTATAATTTTTAAATGCATACATGTATATAGGAACATTTGAGCATTTGTTTACATATGCATATACCTATATATGGATAAGTTGCTATCACCACCAATAACAAGATTAATGTTCAATATGATGAATGAACATATATAAGAACAACATTAATGCTGAAGATTGAGACACTTATACAAGATATGGGAATCTTTATTTAGGAAACGTTTCGCCACACAGTGGCTTCATCAGTCCAATACAAAGTAGAAAAGTGCAAGGAGAGGAGGAGTTTTGAGGTAATCAGTCCCTCAGCCTGGAGTCGATGTGTTCAGTCCATCATTCTTGTAGAATGTACAACATAGGGCCGTAGACGTGGCTTATATACTGTAGTCCGGTGAGGCGAAGCAGGAGAACGCGGGGTCACAGTGGTACCATCCACTAGTCGAAGTAGGTTTTCGTCCAAAGGTTGGACAAGTTTTGAAGAATTCTTTATATCAAGATCCATCTCTAAACATTACGGCTCTGTGGTGCAGCGGTCAGCACGTCTGCTTTTAAATCAGCAGACTCGGGTTCGACTCCCGGCGGAGTCTTGGATTTTTTTTTTATAGTGAGTTATTTTTTTTCAGTCTGAAGTGAAACCTTCAACACTATCCACATAGATTATTGTTGAGAATTTGGCCTTACCAGCTAAGATATAATTATATAATGAACACTTAGCTGATAAATGACAGCAAATCGTCTACACAGCCGTCCCTGCAGACGAGGTCTAGATGCTGTCGAAACCATCACAACAGTGGGCTGTCAAGAGATACAATTTGTAAGTATAAATTACCCCTAGGGGGTGTTATGTCAGCATATTTCATTCGATGATGGCTGACATAATACTTACTTGTTTGGACTCAAAAGTCCACACCTTACTGCCGATTATAGGTTGATTACAAACTCCTTGTGACTCAAGAATTGCGCAATCCCCCGATCTACAAGAAATTCGTAACATACCTTGCTCTTTGTAACGTGAGCTATGGTGTTCTCAACACCTTCGACAGATATCGGTGACTTGATAGAAGCTGAAGTGTCCTTGGATGTCCACATCTTCCATTGTCTAGGAAACGCACACTGGTACACTATGTTCAACAAGATTCGACTTTATTGTTCACAATGTATCACAAGAGAAGCTGATCACACTTCTCTAAGTGTTTATTGTGTTGTGTGAGACACTTTATTCACACTAATGCACAGATCAGTGTCCTTTGCTGGTTATCCTGGCGTCAGTGTCTCGTAGTAGAGTCAAAGTTAGTCTGGCCTCAGTACACCACCCCAAGCCGTCACTGCCCTAGCACAAAAAAAAAAAAAACCCTGACCTAGTACCTTGCATCCCTGTCACCTCCTCGATGAAGCAAAGCAAATGTTGTTTCTTGCTGTCTTAATCATAGACAACAATGTACATCTTTTACTATGGTAATAAGTGGGAGCAGGATTTTCCTTAATTGTCCTGCTAATTAAGAGATGTACTGTCTCTTATAAAAATACACATTGCAACACCCCTGCAAGGAGCAGAGGTCATTTGACCACGCATAGCATCTGTGATCAATTACTCACTCTAACAGTAAACAAGACGCTCGCCCCTTCTAGTGGCCCCTCAGGGCTGAGAGGGCTGAAGGGGGCTGAAGGGGGCTGAAGGGGGCTGATACCCCCCTCCTGGAGAAAATTTCTCCACACTGGGGGGCGGCGGAGGTTCGCTGCAGGTGAACTATTCATCACTTAACATTAATTTAATTTTCTCACTCGCCACCACTGCTGCTTGTCTTTGAACAGCTTTAGTCTGTGTGGTTTCTGGAGAATCACTAATTTTGTTTTCAACACTGTGTAATTCTAACGGCACTAGTTTATTTATTGTCCGCTTATTCACTACACCTTTGCTCAAAACATCAACTGTCCTGATGATTCCATTTGCATCAGGATATATGGTCACAATTTTTCCAAGTGGCCATTGGGACCTCGGACCATCATTGTCGATAATCACTGTCACCAGGTCTTAAGGACTTATGATTTTCAGGAACACCAGCTCCATAGAAGTGTTCTCTCAATGAGGTGAGATAGTCTTCTCGCCAAATTTTCTCCCAACGTTCAATCACTTTATTAAGGTGTTTGAATTTAAGTCTGAGTTGCTCAGGTTCGAAAAAGTAGGATCCTCTTTGATTTCTTTATCATTCATGGGAGGAACAGGTTCGAGCCTTCTGCCATGGAGTAAATGAGATGGACTTAACACTTCTAAATTGTCCAGATCATCGGTAACATAAGTTAGAGGTCTGTTGTTGACTCTATTTTCTATTTCAGTCACAACTGTACGGAATTCTTCTAAGTCTATTCTCTGACGATGAAGAGTCTTCCTTAAACAACGCTTTACAATGCCGATCATTCTTTCATAAAATCCGCCGTGCCATGGAGATTTAGGAGGAATGTATCTCCAACGACATCTGCGTTGATTCAGCATCTGTTGTACTTCTGGTTGATCAAAGATCTTGCTTATATAAGCAGCACCAGCAACAAAGTTCGTTGCATTATCTGAAATCATCAGTCTAGGACATGCCCTTCTGGCTGCAAACCTTCTGAATAATTTGATAAAGGTTTCAGCAGACATGTCAGTGGCTACTTCTAGATGTACTGCTCTAGTCGTAGCACAAGTGAACAAACAGATGTACACCTTGATGGGAACTTTGTCAACTGTTTTGGTTAAAATTATTGGTCCAGTGTAATCTACACCTGTCACCTCAAATGGAGTGATATGACAAACTCTTTCAGAGGGATATGGAGGTGGACCTGGATACTGACATACTCGCATATCGTAGTGACGACAAGTAATACAGTCCTTTATTTGTTTTTTCACACTTTGTCGACCTTGAGGTATCCAGTAGGATTGTCGTATATGACAAAGTGTGTCAGCTACCCCACCATGTAACACGTTACTGTGGGCGTTTTGCACAATCAGTTTTGTCAGCCAATGATTCTTGGGGATCAATATTGGATGTATGGCTTCTTTAGGTAGTGAAGAATTATGAATTCTTCCTCGACATCTCATAATCTTTTCTGAGTCGAGATAAAGTCCTAAAGAATTAATCATGACAGGTTTCTTTGGGGATTTATCTTGTGTTTCTAGAAATTTATATTCTGTAGAGAAAACGTCTTTCTGTATTAGTTTCACCCAGTATTTAATGGGTTCAAGACATTCATAATCAGGTTTTATTCTTTTAATGAATTTAAAGACAAGAGCTGTAACTCTTAAGAGTTTACCCAAAGATGAGTATTTAGATCCATCAATGACTATTTCTGTTGTGTCTGCAGTATTTACACAACTTATTTCCGCTGTGTTCAAGCAGACTGTTTCTTCTGGCATAATGTGAGCTTTTTGCTGAGGCCAGTTATTTTCATCAGAGAGCCAGTTCGGTCCGTGGAGCCATAATTTATTATCCACAAATTTCTTGAGTGGGACACCACGTGACAACATGTCAGCTGGATTCTCTTGGATAGAGACGTGAAGAAAGAGATAATCTCTCTGCATCTCTTTTATTTCTGCTACTCTGTTCTGTACATAGACCAACTTACTCTTATTATTTCTTAACCACTGGAGAACTGCCTCATTATCACTCCAGATCACGGTTTTTTCAATAGTGAGATGATCAAGTACTTTGTTGATATAGACAGCTAATTTTGTACCTACATAGAGTGCTGTCAGTTCCAATTGTGGTACTGTTCTGACCTTCAAGGGTGCTACCCTGGCCTTTGAAGTAATTAGTGTACTTCCTTCAGCATTACTCATGTAAGCTACAGCGCCATAACCTCTGGTTGACGCATCACAGAACACATGTAATGTGTACTTGTTTCCCTCTTGACCTATTTGTCTGGGAAATTTAATTTGATGAAGTTGTTTAAACTCCCTGGATATTTCATCCCATGCTTGACTCATTTCTAGAGGCAAGTTCTCATCCCATCCAATTTTGATTTTCCATGCTTCTTGCATAAGCATTTTACCTTTTATGGTAATTGGTGAGACGAGTCCTAGAGGATCAAAACATTGTGATACCTCTGACAGTAAACTACGTTTAGTGAGTGTACTGCATGATTTATTGTTTATCCTTTTGAGACTCAAAGTATCTTCCTGTGTGTTCCAATTAAGTCCCAGCATATTGTTGCAATCAGGAATTTCAGTTTCAGGGAAATCTTCTTTGATAAGTTCCCTTAATTGCTTTGAATTTGTATTCCACATCCTTAGAGGCATATTTGCTTCTTTCATCTCCTTGTTAGCTTCTCTGTATAAGGATTTCAAATCCTCCTCTTTATTCACAGTACCTTGAAGATTGTCCACATAGAAACTTTTCTTTAAGACTTCTTTGAAGGGACTTTCAGATTTCTTCAAATGTGTATTTAGAGTAGCTTCTAGTAAGAATGGAGAGGATGTTGCACCAAATAATACTGATTTGAAACGATAAGTTTTCACAGGACTTTGAGGATCATGTGGATTTTCAGGCCACAAGAATCGAGTATAATCTCTATCTATTTCTTGTAGTCCTACTCTTAAGAAAGCTTTGGAAATATCAGCCGTGTAGGCATATGGGTTTGTGCGAAATTTCATAAGAACGTCTCCAAGCTTCTCAGTTAGTGAGGGTCCGGTCATCAGACAGTCATTAAGACTTGCTACATCTTTATTTGCACGAGCGCTGCAATTATATACAACACGTAGTGGAGTGGTTTCAGAATCTTTTCTGACTCCATGGTGCGGGAGATAATGAGCGTTTGTCTTCAACTTATCTTCGACTATTTCCTCAATGAATTTATTGTCCAACTGTTCTTGTATGATATTATCATAGACAGTCAGTAGCTCTGGATTCTTCCTGAGCTCATGTATTTGTGCTTTCATCTGTCCGAAAGCCATGCGATAATTGTTAGGCAGATGTGGTGGATTTAATTTCCATGGTAACCTAACCCAATACTGTCCATCTTTATATTTGACAGTGTCCAAATATTGGTTATAAGTCTGAGACTCTTGTGGGCTTGGTTTATTTACATCAATACCTATCGCATCTAAATCCCACAACTTATCAACTGGTTCATTCATTTCTTCCAGTAATGATAATTTTTGCTGTGGTACATGATCAGCGGTTATTCTCGTAACTAGTACATTTTCCACTGAATCAATATCAGCTTCTTTCCCACTTTGAGAGGGAATGGGACCACATATCATGTGGCCTCCTGCTGTTTTCAGCAAGTGAACATCATGTTTACTTACTATATTTTGCACAAAACAGTGATAATAATCACTTCCAATGATTAAATCAATTGGACTAATTGTGTCCGTCTGTATGTCAGGACAGGCTAACTTGACCTTAGCTGCTTTCAGTGCTGCAACTGTTTCTTTTAATCCCTGGATCTGCACAGACTTAGGCAAATCATCTACTACCACAGCTTCTACTGTCTTTTTCCTGTTTCCTAGACCAACAGTGATTTTGGCTAGGTCATATGTCTGTTTACCAGAATTATGGAAAAAACCAGCTATATCTAACTGTATTTTGGCATAGGGTTGTTTATTCAGTTTCTGCAACACTGATCTTCTTATGAAGGACCTTTGTGAGCCTTGATCAAATAGTGTTAGCACATTGGTTTTGTGTAATTTATTAGATAACTCAACTCGAGCTATCGGGAGAGCAGTTGCTTTAAACTTATCTCTCACATTTAATGCTGTTGCTTGTTGACTTCCTGATTCTGTGGAAGTCTGCTGCTGTTCAGCAAAAGTATTTGGGCATAATGCTGTATGATGCATACCCTTGCATTTAAAACACTTCTTCAGTGAGCATTTTCCTCCCTTGTGTTCACCTAAACACTTGATGCATCTTTTCAGCTGATGAACACGTTGTTTACGTGCCTCCATTGATGTGTATTGAATACAATACTGTGCCCAATGTGTTCCATCACAAAGTACACATTTTGGAGTACGTTTATGTGTGACAGTTTGTTTACTGTCTGTTGTATTCACAGCTTGATAAATGCCTATATGGGATTTCCCATTATGTGGTTTAGTGGGAGTAGTTATACTCTTTTTATACTGAGTTGAAGGTTTATTATCCACGGGATTTGTGGATTTTTCATCTTGTCTCGTTGCTTGCATGCATGAAACTATTGTTTGTAAACCATTGCTAATTTCCTCACAAGTGAAATAGCGTTTATTGAACATAATATTTAATCGTTCAATAGTTTGTGGTGACAACTTATCTTGTACAATACCACTGATAAACCAATCACATTGTCTTAGGTCATATTTAGCATCTAGAGATCTGAGACTATTGTCTAATGTAATTCTAAATGCTTGTAAGTCTGAATAACAATGTTTGGGTGGCTTCAAGCTTGATATTAAGACTGCATGTCTTACTCTAGCCTTGTCAGCATCGAAGTAATTGTCTGCTAAGACACGTAAGGCTAGTTGATAATTGCCTTTGACCACCGGAAATGACTTAATCAGTTCATAGGGTTCTCCCTTCACAAGACATTTAAGGTAATTGAACTTAGCAATCTCATCTATGTCAGTTCGTGAATTTACTATGGATTGAAAACCACTAATGAATTCTTCATAATTATGACCTTGGAAAATAGGTAATGACAATGTAGGTAAGCTTGGTAATGGGACACTTGTTGTTGTTACAGGTGTAATAGGTGTTTGACCACTAGTAGGTCTCTGTGACAGAGTTTTACGGCAGATAGCCTGTACTCCTGTCCACCTTAATTGTTGATCACTAAAAGTATCCAAAACATTTTTAATTTCATCTTCAGATGGATCTGATTCAAGAAATTTATTTTCATAATGTGTATAGTCTGAATTAATTATTTCCAGACGTTGTGTAAATAATTCAAACTTGACCTCAAGATCATCAAAATCTATGTTTGTATCTTGAGTTAATCCTAGACAGACTGAAATTAGATTTTCTAATTGTGTAATCTTTGTCTGTAAAGACTGAAACTGAGTTTTCAAACAAGCCATTTTAATGGTATACTGAAAATTCCAGCACCACACTTAGAGTGTTTAAAAAACACTGTACTGCTATAAACAGCTGAGTTTTTGTTATGCTTAAGTCAGCAATAATCGAGTCAGACACTACTGACCCACTAAGCTTAACCTCAGGGTTAATGACCATGAGGGTACAGAGTACATGTGGCTGATGTTTACGGCTCGAGTTTGCTGTGTCAGCCTGCCCACGATGATTAATCGTAAATAACGATGTTATACACTTCATTCACTATACACTATAAATGTCACTGTATAACTGTAATCACACGTGAATATTACTTACACATATATAAATTTCACTGTTAATATATATTTGAAAGCTTACACTTTATATATAAGTTCCTTTAATATAACAGGTAGATCTATAAGAAACAAACTTTAACACAATCTTGTCTCTTAATTTCTGTCTATAAACATTATAAACACTATGTGTATATACACTCAGACAACATCATCACTTGGGTAGTTGTTGTCTTTAGTCAGCAATTTCTCGAGATTGGAGCAGTGGTTGCAGGATGTGGGTGAGTCACCCAGCTCCCGTTTTCTTTGGGTGTCCGCTGGGTGAGCGCCCGTTTTCCTTTGGGTGAACGCTGGGTGAGCGCCCGTTTTCTTTTGGCTGCCCATTCTCTGTGATTGAGTCTGGAGGGACTCATTTATACTGATTTATATTGCAAAACACTAGTTTTACAGCTTTTTTCGAAGGACCTTGGCTCATAGGTTATTTGTACACTGTAGTGCAACATATTTGGACCACAGTGTGGTCTTTATCCGGTTCGAGCACGACCAAAGATCTGTTGAGAATTTGGCCTTACCAGCTAAGATATAATTATATAATGAACACTTAGCTGATAAATGACAGCAAATCGTCTACACAGCCGTCCCTGCAGACAAGGTCTAGATGCTGTCGAAACCATCACAACAGTGGGCTGTCAAGAGATACAATTTGTAAGTATAAATTACCCCTAGGGGGTGTTATGTCAGCATATTTCATTCGATGATGGCTGACATAATACTTACTTGTTTGGACTCAAAAGTCCACACCTTACTGCCGATTATAGGTTGATTACAAACTCCTTGTGACTCAAGAATTGCGCAATCCCCCGATCTACAAGAAATTCGTAACATACCTTGCTCTTTGTAACGTGAGCTATGGTGTTCTCAACACCTTCGACAGATATCGGTGACTTGATAGAAGCTGAAGTGTCCTTGGATGTCCACGTCTTCCATTGTCTAGGAAACGCACACTGGTACACTATGTTCAACAAGATTCGTCTTTATTGTTCACAATGTATCACAAGAGAAGCTGATCACACTTCTCTAAGTGTTTATTGTGTTGTGTGAGACACTTTATTCACACTAACGCACAGATCAGTGTCCTTTGCTGGTTATCCTGGCGTCAGTGTCTCGTAGTAGAGTCAAAGTTAGTCTGGCCTCAGTACACCACCCCAAGCCGTCACTGCCCTAGCACAAAAAAAAAACGCTGACCTAGTACCTTGCATCCCTGTCACCTCCTCGATGAAGCAAAGCAAATGTTGTTTCTTGCTGTCTTAATCATAGACAACAATGTACATCTTTTACTATGGTAATAAGTGGGAGCAGGATTTTCCTTAATTGTCCTGCTAATTAAGAGATGTACTGTCTCTTATAAAAATACACGTTGCAACACCCCTGCAAGGAGCAGAGGTCATTTGACCACGCATAGCATCTGTGATCAATTACTCACTCTAACAGTAAACAAGACGCTCGCCCCTTCTAGTGGCCCCTCAGGGCTGAGAGGGCTGAAGGGGGCTGAAGGGGGCTGAAGGGGGCTGATACCCCCCTCCTGGAGAAAATTTCTCCACAATTATTATTATTATTATTATTATTACTATTATTATTATTATTATTATTATTATTATTATTATTATTATTATTATTATTATTATTATTACTATTAATTATTATTATTATTATTATTATTATTATTATTATTATTATTATTATTATTATTATTATTATTAATATTATTATTATTATGTATTTTTTAACAATTCGCTTTTTCTGTTTATCGAACGTCTGCAAAATTATATTGATGCACGCATAACCTTCCTCTTTCTAAACCCAGCCAGTTATTCATTACTTACATTTTGTCTTTTCCATCACTCCATCAATCAGCAGGTAATGGACAAACACTAATATTTTATTTAAATTAAACAATATTTTGCAATTTTCTCTAAGACTGTGTCCAGCAGTTGTGAACTGTACCAGAAACAAAGACAGGGACAAAGACAGTTGTGAACTGTACCAGAAACAAAGACAGGGACAAAGACAGTTGTGAACTGTACCAGAAACAAAGACAGGGACAAAGACAGTTGTGAACTTATTGTTTACATTTGTGTCCAGCAGAGTAGAATGGACAGACTACGAACACTGCGATAATTGCTATAATTGCCCGTGATTACTATAATTACCGTGAAAAACCGGAAAAGTAGGCTTCAGTTGTCAGGGTAGCTTGTCCATAGCTTCAAGGTGTCTGCCTATGAAGACTGAGGTAAAATAATTACTATAAATGCTGTGAGAAAGTAAGGCGAATGAGCTGCCTGTGAATTACCTGGGTTAATGACCGAAACTCTTAATGGGGCACAAGAAAGTAATGCAATAATGAGGGCCACCTATACCCCCCTCAAAGGGGATAGTGGGATGTTAATTTGTGACTTACTAAGCAGAAGAGTAGCCTTCGGCCGTCATGGGTAGCTCGACCATAGCTTCAAGGTGTCCACCTACGAAGATTAGGGTAAGTGATCATCCTCGATGGGTTAGTGGAGCTTATTTGAGTAATGACTGATAATTACCATAATTGTCATAATTCTCGTCCATAGCTTCAAGGTGTCTGGCTACAAAGATGTTCGTGATTAAGTAGACAAATGAGGTGAATGTGAACACCGTCTAGGTGAATGTGAACACCGTATAGGTGAATGTGAACACCGTCTAGGTAAATGTGAACACCGTCTAGGTGAATGTGAACACCGTCTAGGTGAATGTGAACACCGTCTAGGTGAATGTGAACACCGTCTAGGTGAATGTGAACACCGTCTAGGTGAATGTGAACACCGTCTAGGTGAATGTGAACACCGTCTAGGTGAATGTGAACACCGTCTAGGTGAATGTGAACACCGTCTAGGTGAATGTGAACACCGTCTAGGTGAATGTGAACACCGTCTAGGTGAATGTGAACACCGTCTAGGTGAATGTGAACACCGTCTAGGTAAATGTGAACACCGTCTAGGTGAATGTGAACACCGTCTAGGTAAATGTGAACACCGTCTAGGTGAATGTGAACACCGTCTAGGTGAATGTGAACACCGTCTAGGTGAATGTGAACACCGTCTAGGTAAATGTGAACACCGTCTAGGTAAATGTGAACACCGTCTAGGTAAATGTGAACACCGTCTAGGTGAATGTGAACACCGTCTAGGTGAATGTGAACACCGTCTAGGTAAATGTGAACACCGTCTAGGTGAATGTGAACACCGTCTAGGTGAATGTGAACACCGTCTAGGTGAATGTGAACACCGTCTAGGTGAATGTGAACACCGTCTAGGTGAATGTGAACACCGTCTAGGTGAATGTGAACACCGTCTAGGTAAATGTGAACACCGTCTAGGTGAATGTGAACACCGTCTAGGTGAATGTGAACACCGTCTAGGTGAATGTGAACACCGTCTAGGTGAATGTGAACACCGTCTAGGTGAATGTGAACACCGTCTAGGTGAATGTGAACACCGTCTAGGTGAATGTGAACACCGTCTAGGTAAATGTGAACACCGTCTAGGTGAATGTGAACACCGTCTAGGTGAATGTGAACACCGTCTAGGTGAATGTGAACACCGTCTAGGTGAATGTGAACACCGTCTAGGTAAATGTGAACACCGTCTAGGTGAATGTGAACACCGTCTAGGTGAATGTGAACACCGTCTAGGTGAATGTGAACACCGTCTAGGTAAATGTGAACACCGTCTAGGTGAATGTGAACACCGTCTAGGTGAATGTGAACACCGTCTAGGTGAATGTGAACACCGTCTAGGTGAATGTGAACACCGTCTAGGTGAATGTGAACACCGTCTAGGTGAATGTGAACACCGTCTAGGTGAATGTGAACACCGTCTAGGTGAATGTGAACACCGTCTAGGTGAATGTGAACACCGTCTAGGTGAATGTGAACACCGTCTAGGTGAATGTGAACACCGTCTAGGTGAATGTGAACACCGTCTAGGTGAATGTGAACACCGTCTAGGTGAATGTGAACACCGTCTAGGTGAATGTGAACACCGTCTAGGTGAATGTGAACACCGTCTAGGTGAACACCGTCTAGGTGAATGTGAACACCGTCTAGGTGAATGTGAACACCGTCTAGGTAAATGTGAACACCGTCTAGGTGAATGTGAACACCGTCTAGGTGAATGTGAACACCGTCTAGGTGAATGTGAACACCGTCTAGGTGAATGTGAACACCGTCTAGGTGAATGTGAACACCGTCTAGGTGAATGTGAACACCGTCTAGGTGAATGTGAACACCGTCTAGGTGAATGTGAACACCGTCTAGGTAAATGTGAACACCGTCTAGGTGAATGTGAACACCGTCTAGAATGTGAACACCGTCTAGGTGAATGTGAACACCGTCTAGGTGAATGTGAACACCGTCTAGGTAAATGTGAACACCGTCTAGGTGAATGTGAACACCGTCTAGGTGAATGTGAACACCGTCTAGGTAAATGTGAACACCGTCTAGGTGAATGTGAACACAGTCTAGGTGATGTGAACACCGTCTAGGTGAATGTGAACACCGTCTAGGTGAATGTGAACACCGTCTAGGTGAATGTGAACACCGTCTAGGTGAATGTGAACACCGTCTAGGTGAATGTGAACACCGTCTAGGTGAATGTGAACACCGTCTAGGTGAATGTGAACACCGTCTAGGTGAATGTGAACACCGTCTAGGTGAATGTGAACACCGTCTAGGTGAATGTGAACACCGTTTAGGTGAATGTGAACACCGTCTAGGTGAATGTGAACACCGTCTAGGTGAATGTGAACACCGTCTAGGTAAATGACTGATAATTGCCATAATTGCTGTCCATGAAAAGCATAAAAAAATGTTTCACGATGAAAACAAAATTCCTGCTCTACAAAATATATTTATTAGTTAACATAACATTTTTATTTTTCCTCCTCATGCTGCCCCTCACAATGCTCCTCCTCATGCTGCCCCTCACAATGCTCCTCCTCATGCTGCCCCTCACAATGCTCCTCCTCATGCTGCCCCTCACAATGCTCCTCCTCATGCTGCCCCTCACAATGCTCCTCCTCATGCTGCCCCTCACAATGCTCCTCCTCATGCTGCCCCTCACAATGCTCCTCCTCATGCTGCCCCTCACAATGCTCCTCCTCATGCTGCCCCTCACAATGCTCCTCCTCATGCTGCCCCTCACAATGCTCCTCCTCATGCTGCCCCTCACAATGCTCCTCCTCATGCTGCCCCTCACAATGCTCCTCCTCATGCTGCCCCTCACAATGCTCCTCCTCATGCTGCCCCTCACAATGCTCCTCCTCATGCTGCCCCTCACAATGCTCCTCCTCATGCTGCCCCTCACAATGCTCCTCCTCATGCTGCCCCTCACAATGCTCCTCCTCATGCTGCCCCTCACAATGCTCCTCCTCATGCTGCCCCTCACAATGCTCCTCCTCATGCTGCCCCTCACAATGCTCCTCCTCCCCTCATGCGCCTCCCCATGCTGCCCCTCACAATGCTCCTCCTCATGCTGCCCCTCACAATGCTCCTCCTCATGCTGCCCCTCACAATGCTCCTCCTCATGCTGCCCTTCACAATGCTCCTCCTCATGCTGCCCCTCACAATGCTCCTCCTCATGCTGCCCCTCACAATGCTCCTCCTCATGCTGCCCCTCACAATGCTCCTCCTCATGCTGCCCCTCACAATGCTCCTCCTCATGCTGCCCCTCACAATGCTCCTCCTCATGCTACCCCTCACAATGCTCCTCCTCATGCTGCCCCTCACAATGCTCCTCCTCATGCTGCCCCTCACAATGCTCCTCCTCATGCTGCCCCTCACAATGCTCCTCCTCATGCTGCCCCTCACAATGCTCCTCCTCATGCTGCCCCTCACAATGCTCCTCCTCATGCTGCCCCTCACAATGCTCCTCCTCATGCTGCCCCTCACAATGCTCCTCCTCATGCTGCCCCTCACAATGGTCAACTTCTAGAAGTATAAAACCGGCGGCTGTGGTAGAGGAAGATTTGCGTCTCTTGCACTGATGCATGTTCCTGGGAACAAAATTGTCTCGCCAAGTTTTCTCTTCCCCACCAAAGATGGCAGGTGTCCCTCTCCTGTCTTCTTTCATCATCATTCTCCTCCACTTCCTCTTCCGTGCTGTCATTAGCCAACTCCTCGTCTGTACTGACAATAACCAACTCCTCCTCCTCTTCCTCCACCTCCCCTACACTAACAATAACTAATTTAAACTTTGTTTACCACGCATCCGGATGACCATAAGATACAGAGTTATGCCTATCTAGATAGTATTGCTTGTCATCGAAAGAGCTAACACCTTGTTTTCTAGTAGTGATAGTACTCATTTTGCCTCTCATATTTCTAATCTGACTATATTGGAAGGTATGTATAGAACCGTCTTCGTGTATTCTTCTAAAGTTATTACGAGTTAATAATTGTTGCTCAGAGGTATAACTTTCGCTGCTAGTGTTATCATTATCAGCCAGCAATATGCTATACATTTTGAGTTTAATGCAAACTATTTCTGAAATAAGACGGTCCCCCACCTGGCTTTTAAGCAACCCTAGAGATCCCTTCCTTGAGTCATCGTAGAGACTATGGTCTGTGGGGAAGTTAGATGTGTCTATCCATTTTCTCAGCGATTCCTTCCCGATTTCATCATAAATATTTTGAATATTATCAAGAAAAATTATTAGGCTGTCGGTATCAGAACAAATTAGTTTTATTCTGTCCTCGTGTGTTTTTTTAAGAATCATATACCAAAAATGGTACAGCTTAAATTTGGCGAGTTCTAAGATCTATTAGCCTATATAATTAGGGTACGTGAGTTTTATGCAGGGCGTTCCCACTGTCGCCAATATTTTGTTTTCCGAAAGCTTTATAGCTTTCTTAAATAGTGGTTTACTCACCTCTTTCAAAAATGACCTTGTTGATGTTATCAGCTTTGTTGTGTTGCCATATTTCGATGTGTTGAACAGTGTCTTGCCGAACACTGAATTGGTCAACACTCTGAATAATCGTTGACAGTCTTTACTACTGAAACTGTTACGCTCATTCACGTTTGTTTCCACAAAGCCTGACAGATATTTTCCTTGAGAGAATTCATATATGCTATGAATTTTGTCAATTTGAAGACCTATCTCCAGAAACAACTGGAGATGGTCTCCCACTAATTTAATTTTTTTACGAGGCAGAGTTTGATTACTGACCACCAACAGCTGTTTACTGTGCTCGGATAAGTCTTTCAAAGTTATTTTTTTTTGTGATAGAGGCACAATGGTAAGTCGTCTGTGTAGCGCGCCAGTTCTAAGGCTATATTCCTCGAGTGTCTTTAAGAAACCAGTAGCCAAAAAAAAAAAAAAAAAAAAAAAAAAATATTGAGGATTTTTTCCGGAGAAGACGTCCATTTGCAAGAAAACTCCATTTCTGCAGGTGAGAGTTTTCGAATGTTTGCACAGGTCAGCGGTTCAGTCATGCAACAACCATGAAGAGAATTAAAATACCAGTATAGCAAAAATTTCCTTACAGAGTTTTTCTTATCAATATCAGTTGATCTTAAAAAATGTTACTGTCAAAGCATAAAACTGGAAGAGACTCTCTGATCTATGATATATATATATATATATATATATATATATATATATATATATATATATATATATATATATATATATATATATATATATATATATATATATATATATGTCGTGCCGAATAGGCAGAACTTGCGATCTTGGCTTAAATAGCAACGCTCATCTTGCCATATAGGACAAGCGAAAATTTGTGTATGGAATAATTTCGCCAAAATCATTCTTAACCTAACGAAAAAAATATATTTCACTGTGTTTGTTTAGTATTAAATTATTGTAAACAAATCTAAAATATATTTAGTTGGGTTAGGCTAAAATAAATTGTTCTTGTTATAATAAGGTTAGGTAAGTTTTCTAAGATACTTCTGGTGCAAATTTAAAAAAAATTACATTAACATTAATGAAAAATATATATCTTTAAACGTATAAGAGAAAATTTCAGAAAGGATTATATTTTAAATGAGTTCTTGCTAATTGACCAGTTTTACATATTCGGCACGACATATATATATATATATATATATATATATATATATATATATATATATATATATATATATATATATATATATATATATATATATATATATATACCACTATCTTGCTGAGCTGCCCCATGAATCATCATCAGCTTGCTGTGTCGTCCCGTCCCAGATGTTGGAAAAATTATTAGCTCAGTCTCATATTTCATTGTCCGACAAATGTTGTTTTTAAGAAAACATCAATTAACAACAATAACACCGTAATGTGACGTGTCACACATCTCCTGCGATGAGCTGTGACATTCACCACACACATTGACAGCCCACAGAAGCCACAGGGGAACGTAACGAGCTGCATCCTGGGGGTACAATCGTCCTCATAAATGGCGTCTCCAAGCTGGGTGACGTGTCATACCTGCAAATACACACAAATATTCTATAAATTATTATTATTATTATTTAAATGCATTATAGATAATTTTTTAATCTCTCATAGACAGAGAGACGTTATTCACTGCGCAAATCCAAGCCTCCCCCTCCCCCTCCCCCTCCCCTCTCCCCCTCCCCTCTCCCCCTCCCCTCTCCCCCCTCCCCTCTCCCCCCTCCCCTCCCCCCCTCCCCCCTCCCCCTCCCCCTCCTCCCCCCCTCCCCCCCGAGACTGAGGCGCCTTTACCTTTACCTTTCGTCAAGGTCCTAGACGAAAGGTCGAGCATCTTTATAAGTCACCTTAGGATAGCGTTCTCAAAAGGTGCGTAATTTTCCCCAAAGTAAAGGTATGTTTTTTGGGGGGGTGGGGGCAAACTCTCTCTTATTTCTTTTGCAGCATCTCTACAGAAAAAATCCCACGCGAGACTATATTATAAATATAATTTCGAAAAGATTTCTTCTTCTTCTTCTTCTTCTTCTTCTTCTTCTTCTTCTTATTATTATTATTATTATTATTATTATTATTATTATTACTAATAAAAGAGGAGGGAAAAAAATCTTTGGATGAAGCCATTTCCCGAAAGAAAACAAATAAGAATATAGACGGGACGAGTAGGAAGGACTATGTAAGTTGCCACAGTCATAGGAATTTCCCAGTTATATGTAGTTGGTTGAGGGGAATGTTCGTCTCTAATTTATAATCTCACACCCCAGCCAGGAACTATATTCTTAAAAAATAATAAGAATAATACTACATTTTCCTGAAAAAAAAAATAAACAGCTAGCATGATGCAGAACGCGGAGGGGAGGGGGAGGGGGGGAGGGGGGTAGGGGAGGGGGGGAGGGGGGAGGGGGGGGAGCAAGCAAGTTGAACAGTGGGGCAGCCGGTTATGTTTGAGTTATATTGTTACGTAAACAACTTATCGTGACACCCGGATGAGGATGTGAAAATTGTTCATAACCGATCAGCCTTGTCTCTATGGTGAGGCTCTAGCGAGGACAGTTGTTATGTAATATCTTTTAAAATATCTTTTTAATTTGTTCGAAGCTTTCTGCAGCCTCTTCCTAACCATCAAGAGGTTCCTTTACATTCTTTTTGAAATAGTCTTTGAGAAAGGAAGTCAGACCACTTAATTAGGCACAAAAAATTCTATAGAAATTTATTGACCCAAGGAAACTTCTTAGCAACGTTTTTATAGTTGCTAAGATGCTTGCTAGAACTGCTTTCGCCTTGCTAGGAAGGTGTGATAAACTATTGTCAGAAATAATAAACCCGAGGTATTGTACCTTGAAACGGCTAAGAAAACACCCCTGTGGTTTAATTATAAGGCCATGAGCTCTCAGTCTTTTTAAGACAAACGACAGTGTAATAAGATGATCTTCCCAAATCAGGTCAGAAAGGGCTATTCTAATAAGCTGGATATACGTGGCACACGCGGTGACCAAGCCGAAAACCATTGTGCGATATTGCATTAGTCCTCTATGAGTAGAGAAAGCAGTGTATGGTTTAGAGTCGGTGTAATGACACTTGATGGTACGCTCTAATTCAGAGAAGAATTTACAGTCATGAAATTTATACAAGTAATGATTGATTACCGGCATGAGCTCTGCATCCCATATAGTGATAGTGTTTAAATAACGAAAATCTTATGAGAGTCTATAAGAAATATCTGGTTTCTTAACCATGACAACTGGTGAACAGAAAGCTAACTTAGAAGGTTCTATGATATTTAACTTTAAGAGTTTATTAACTTCATTATCAAATGTTTCCTGTAAGTGAACGGGGACAGGATAGATTTTCCGTCTTACTGAGCTAACAATTCAATCTTGTGTACGACGATAGTGGTAAGTCCTGGGATCTCCGTGAATACGTCTGAAAAAGTATTTACTAAGGCATTTACTTGAGACTATTGTTTACTAGATAGTTCACTGTTGATGGTGATGTTTGAGTTATTCGTTGGAGAATCAACAGTTAAGATATAAAGTAGTTCCTTCCATTCTGTGCGAGACTCGTCATCTATAATACAAACTTTACATTCACAAGAATCATGACTGTTAACTAAGCTGTAAGATGTAGTATCTTCATCAAAGGAGTTTAAATAAAGCTTGACTTCTCTACGGTGGTACAGTTTCAAAATATTGACATGATACATTATCTTACCCTTGACATCCAAGAGATAATCTACCTTATTACAGACTTTTACTACTTCATACAGTCCGCCCCAAGAAATTAACAATTTCCTTTTAGAGCTCTTTTGTTTAAAAATGGTCTTGTATGTTTCCATGGACATATTCAGGTTCTTGACAATAAAACCAGCGGTTTCTTCTAATCTTTCTCACAGGTTTAATATGTTTGGACCACAGTTAATTTAATATAAAGAGAGGTCCGCGAGCCTGCCTTCCATAAAGCAGTTCGAAAGGGAAATATCCAAGGGAATCACTTGAAATCTCAGGCATTGCAAAGACAGCATATGGCAGATGTCTATGGCAGTCAGGTGGTTTAAGAATGCAAAGTTTCTTTAATCTTGACTTTACAATGGCATGTTGTTGTTCCACACTCCCGTTGCAATTTGGATGGTAAGGTGTAGTGAAAAGAGGTTGAACACCCACAAGCTGATAAACTTGATCCATTAATTCAGAAGTAAATTACGTTTCTTGATCAGAAAGAATTTCTCTGGGTATACCTACCTGTGAAAAAATAGACAGTAATGCTTCTGCAACTTCTTTTGACGTAATGGATTTCAAGGATACCGCCTCTGGGATGCTAGACGCATGGCAAAGATATATTTATGACCTCCTGATGAACGAGGAGT
>NW_027196357.1:0-52500 GCF_038502225.1 Cherax quadricarinatus | reverse complement strand
TCATTCTCCTCCTGTTCTTCAAGTTTCTCCTATGTATGGACTGATGAAGCCACTGTGTGGCGAAACGTTTCCTCAATAAAGATACCCAAGAGTTGCACATGTGTCTAATTTATCGATATAAAAGCTATTACTTGGGTAACATAAAAATAGGTTGGACAAATATAGAGCGAAACGTTGCCACAATAAAATGTCACATTAGTTGCACTTGTGTCCTTTTACTTTACATATTGTCTGTAATTCTACCAACATTATTACAAACTAATGAAGAATGTTGGTTTCCGGGATTTTCAAGACATTCATTGTGAAAGTTGTAAAAAAGTTACTAGTTTTAGACACTTATGGGTCAGATAAACAAGACACTCTTATGAATTATCTTATGGAAGATAAAGTTTAGCTAGACTTCCTTATTAAACAACTTAACAAGTTTCTCTCTCTTTTTATATTTTCACTTCCTTCACCTCCTCTAGACTACAATAAAATATTAAGACTCCCCCCCCACACACACACACGGGGCCAGGAGCTTGGGATCGACCCCTGCAACCTCAACTAGGTGAGTATATACACACATACACACACACACACACACACACACACACACACACACACACACACAAACACACACACACACACACACACACACACACACACGGGGCCAGGAGCTTGGGATCGACCCCTGCAACCTCAACTAGGTGAGTACATACACACATACACACGCACACACACACACACATACACATACACACACATACACACACACACATACTCATACACACACACACACGCACACACACATACACACACGCACACACACACACACACTATAAACGTTATGGGATGAAAATAAAAACTATCAGCTGGGGATATTCGATCCTTTGACAAAAATAATTAAGATGGTCGCTGGTGCACACTGGACAGTACGACTCTGTCTAACATACTATGTTATTCTCTAATGTTTTGTGATGTGTGAATGTCAGTTAAAATGTAAAATTAATACTGTGATGTAATGTATTGAGATGTTTAAATATTAACATATATTATACCTTGATAAGTTGTGATGCGCATATTTTGTCTTGACCATCACTTCACTGATCATAATTCTGACACACACTTTACCATCACTTCACTGATCATAATTCTGACACACACTTTACCATCACTTCACTGATCATAAATCTGACACACACTTTACCATCACTTCAGTGATCATAATTCTGACACACACTTTACCATCACTTCACTGATCATAATTCTGACACACACTTTACCATCACTGATCATAATTCTGACACACACTTTACCATCACTGATCATAATTCTGACACACACTTTACCATCACTGATCATAATTCTGACACACACTTTACCATCACTGATCATAATTCTGACACACACTTTACCATCACTGATCATAATTCTGACACACACTTTACCATCACTGATCATAATTCTGACACATACTTTACCATCACTGATCATAATTCTGACACACACTTTACCATCACTTCACTGATCATAATTCTGACACACACTTTACCATCACTTCACTGATCATAATTCTGACACACACTTTACCATCACTTCACTGATCATAATTCTGACACACACTTTACCATCACTTCACTGATCATAATTCTGACACACACTTTACCATCACTTCACTGATCATAATTCTGACACACACTTTACCATCACTTCACTGATCATAATTCTGACACACACTTTACCATCACTTCACTGATCATAATTCTGACACACACTTTACCATCACTTCACTGATCATAATTCTGACACACACTTTACCATCACTTCACTGATCATAATTCTGACACACACTTTACCATCACTTCACTGATCATAATTCTGACACACACTTTACCATCACTTCACTGATCATAATTCTGACACACACTTTACCATCACTTCACTGATCATAATTCTGACACACACTTTACCATCACTTCACTGATCATAATTCTGACACACACTTTACCATCACTTCACTGATCATAATTCTGACACACACTTTACCATCACTTCACTGATCATAATTCTGACACATACTTTACCATCACTCATCATAATTCTGACACATACTTTACCATCACTTCACTGATCATAATTCTGACACACACTTTACCATCACTTCACTGATCATAATTCTGACACATACTTTACCATCACTCATCATAATTCTGACACACACTTTACCTGGTCTGGTCAACATTATTATTCCATTATAATTATTACATTCTTTAAAGTTTTTCCTCTTTTCTTCTTTTATAAACATTATGAACAAAACCATGAACTATTCCAATACTTTATTACAACTGTGTCACACACTTCAATCTAAATTTCTACATTCTAAATTTTATACTCTGCTGTCAGCAGAGTCAGTCAGGCTGACAGCTCTACCATGAACTGTGCTCTTCTTTATTGTGAATTATTATGTAGTTCAAGTTTTCTTCTTATGTTTACTTTTCACTTTGGTCTACACATAAACATCACAACAAACACCATGCTACCAACATAAACATCACAACAAACACCATGCTACCAACATAAACATCACAACAAACACCATGCTACCAACATAAACATCACTACAAACACCATGCTACCAACATAAACATCACAACAAACACCATGCTACCAACATAAACATCACAACAAACACCATGCTACCAACATAAACATCACAACAAACACCATGCTACCAACATAAACATCACAACAAACACCATGCTACCAACATAAACATCACAACAAACACCATGCTACCAACATAAACATCACAACAAACACCATGCTACCAACATAAACATCACAACAAACACCATGCTACCAACATAAACATCACTACAAACACCATGCTACCAACATAAACATCACAACAAACACCATGCTACCAACATAAACATCACTACAAACACCATGCTACCAACATAAACATCACAACAAACACCATGCTACCAACATAAACATCACTACAAACACCATGCTACCAACATAAACATCACAACAAACACCATGCTACCAACATAAACATCACAACAAACACCATGCTACCAACATAAACATCACTACAAACACCATGCTACCAACATAAACATCACAACAAACACCATGCTACCAACATAAACATCACTACAAACACCATGCTACCAACACACACATATACATACATGTGTAAACGTTCACATAAACATATCTACACTCTCCCACACCATTGTATAAATTAAACAATAATATATAATAATGTAAGAGACTTAAGAAAATTCTTAATTATATAATTTCAAATTTCTTAAGAAAATTGAATGAGGGTTACAATATTTGGATGAAATATTTTGGGAAAGGATGTAAATATGAGAGACTTGTTTTTAAGACAGAGAAAATATTCTTATATATCATCTTAATGAACATTTTGTTTAAGTAGAATAAATTCATTAATGACATAAAAACATTCACCACCACAGATGCAAAACAAAAACTTTCGGTGATGAACATAAAAACTGTCAACTTGGATGATTCCATCTCTTGACAATAAGAATTTTGGTGGTGGTTGCCACAACCTGGCCAGTACGACGCCACAACCTGGCCAGTACGACGCCACAACCTGGCCAGTACGACGCCACAACCTGGCCAGTACGACGCCACAACCTGGCCAGTACGACGCCACAACCTGGCCAGTACGACGCCACAACCTGGCCAGTACGACGCCACAACCTGGCCAGTACGATGCCACAACCTGGCCAGTACGACGCCACAACCTGGCCAGTACGACGCCACAACCTGGCCAGTACGACGCCACAACCTGGCCAGTACGACGCCACAACCTGGCCAGTACGACGCCACAACCTGGCCAGTACGACGCCACAACCTGGCCAGTACGATGCCACAACCTGGCCAGTACGACGCCACAACCTGGCCAGTACGACGCCACAACCTGGCCAGTACGACGCCACAACCTGGCCAGTACGACGCCACAACCTGGCCAGTACGACGCCACAACCTGGCCAGTACGACGCCACAACCTGGCCAGTACGACGCCACAACCTGGCCAGTACGACGCCACAACCTGGCCAGTACGACGCCACAACCTGGCCAGTACGACGCCACAACCTGGCCAGTACGACGCCACAACCTGGCCAGTACGACGCCACAACCTGGCCAGTACGACGCCACAACCTGGCCAGTACGACGCCACAACCTGGCCAGTACGACGCCACAACCTGGCCAGTACGACGCCACAACCTGGCCAGTACGACTGTGTGTTAATGTCTACCATACTGTTCTTATGTACTGTGATGAATCAATGTTAACATATATTACACACTGAACCTTGTGGTGCACTATGTTGCAGAGATATATGGCACACTGAATGTTGTGGTGCACTATGTTGCAGAGATATATGGCACACTGAATGTTGTGGTGCACTATGTTGCAGAGATATATGGCACACTGAATGTTGTGGTGCACTATGTTGCAGAGATATATGGCACACTGAATGTTGTGGTGCACTATGTTGCAGAGATATATGGCACACTGAATGTTGTGGTGCACTATGTTGCAGAGATATATGGCACACTGAATGTTGTGGTGCACTATGTTGCAGAGATATATGGCACACTGAATGTTGTGGTGCACTATGTTGCAGAGATATATGGCACAAAGTCAGTAAGTGATGAAAAACACACAATTGTAGAAGGGAACTATTGAATGAAGAAGTTTGTTTCACAGGTGAAAGTTCCTCTCTGTTATAATGTGTTTTTTTCACCACCATCGTTGTGTTGTGATGTGTATAAAGTCTGTCTGATACACCAGAGTGAATAACATTGTATGTAAACTGTTTGGTAAATATCTGATAGAAAGCTTCTTGGCAGGATTCTATCCTTAGGATTCTGTTTGTAGGATTCAAGTGTATAAGACTGAACGCAATTGGAAGAACACTGCTGGAAGGATTGTTACCCGAGGAATATTGGAAGAAGACCTCTGGAAGGTTTCTGTTGGAAATATAGTGCTGGCAGGACTCTGTTGGTAAAAGACTTTAGGTAGAAGTTCGTTTGTTACGTATAAGATGAATTATGTCAGCTGTTATTATAGTACACATAAAACAGTATAGTGACACACAAAAACAATAAAGTAACACGTAAAACAGTGTTATAACACAAAAAGCAGTATAGTGACACATAAAACAGAATAGTAACACAAAAAACAGCATAGCATATAGTGGCATATAACACAATATAGTAACGCATAAATCAGCAAAAAGCACATAAAACAGATATGTAAAGTGAAACAGTACAACAAAACAGAACAGTATAATACAAGAGAAGTAAATCAAAATATCAATGTTGCAACATACAAGACTAGAACAGTAACACAGAAGACCAGTACAGTAACACAGAAGATCAGTACAGTAACACAGAAGACCAGTACAGTAACACAGAAGACCAGTACAGTAACACAGAAGACCAGTACAGTAACACAGAAGATCAGTACAGTAACACAGAAGACCAGTACAGTAACACAGAAGACCAGTACAGTAACACAGAAGATCAGTACAGTAACACAGAAGACCAGTACAGTAACACAGAAGAACAGTACAGTAACACAGAAGACCAGTACAGTAACACAGAAGACCAGTACAGTAACACAGAAGATCAGTACAGTAACACAGAAGACCAGTACAGTAACACAGAAGACCAGTACAGTAACACAGAAGACCAGTACAGTAACACAGAAGATCAGTACAGTAACACAGAAGACCAGTACAGTAACACAGAAGATCAGTACAGTAACACAGAAGATCAGTACAGTAACACAGAAGACCAGTACAGTAACACAGAAGATCAGTACAGTAACACAGAAGATCAGTACAGTAACACAGAAGACCAGTACAGTAACACAGAAGATCAGTACAGTAACACAGAAGATCAGTACAGTAACACAGAAGATCAGTACAGTAACACAGAAGACCAGTACAGTAACACAGAAGACCAGTACAGTAACACAGAAGACCAGTACAGTAACACAGAAGATCAGTACAGTAACACAGAAGACCAGTACAGTAACACAGAAGACCAGTACAGTAACACAGAAGATCAGTACAGTAACACAGAAGACCAGTACAGTAACACAGAAGATCAGTACAGTAACACAGAAGATCAGTACAGTAACACAGAAGACCAGTACAGTAACACAGAAGACCAGTACAGTAACACAGAAGATCAGTGCAGTAACACAGAAGATCAGTACAGTAACACAGAAGATCAGTACAGTAACACAGAAGACCAGTACAGTAACACAGAAGACCAGTACAGTAACACAGAAGATCAGTACAGTAACACAGAAGAAAAGTACAGTAACACAGAAGACCAGTACAGTAACACAGAAGACCAGTACAGTAACACAAAAGAAAAGTACAATAACACAGAAGATCAGTACAGTAGCACAGAAGAAAAGTACAGTAACACAGAAAACCAGTACACTAACACAGAAGACCAGTACAGTAACACAGAAAACCAGTACACTAACACAGAAGACCAGTATATTAAACACAGAAGACCAGTACAGTAACACAGAAGACCAGTACAGTAACACAGAAGACCAGTAAAGTAACACAGAAGACCAGTACAGTAACACAGAAGACCAGTTGTCCATCTTGTCCAACCTTTGGACATAGTGGATGGCACCACTATGACCCCGCCTCCTCCTGCTTCGCCTCACCTGACTACAGTATACAAGCCACGTCTACGGCGCTATGCTGTACATTCTACAAGGTTGATGGACTGAACACATCGACTCCAGGCTGAGGGACTGATTACCTCAAACTCCACCTCTCCTTACACCTTTCTACTTTGTATTGGACTGATGAAGCCACTGTGTGGCGAAACGTTTCCTCAATATGGATTCCCCTATGTTGCATAAGTGTCTCAATCTTCATTTTTATATAGTACTGGAAATAGGAAGTACAATCCCTGCACTTTAAAGGAGGGGTTTGGGATATTGGCAGTTTGGAGGGATGTGTAATAGGACGGTATATATATAATTGGGGCCCTGATATTATATTCTATATGGAGTTTACTATATTATTTCAGGTCACTTTTTATATCGTATCTTTATATATATTTCTAAACTGTTGTGTGTAGTTTCCTGGTAACGAAATAACAGTGATCAAGTGTGTAGTTTCCTGGTAACGGAATAACAGTAATCAAGAGTGTAGTTTCCTGGTAACGAAATAACAGTGATCAAGTGTGTAGTTTCCTGGTAACGGAATAACAGTAATCAAGAGTGTAGTTTCCTGGTAACGGAATAACAGTGATCAAGTGTGTAGTTTCCTGGTAACGGAATAACAGTGATCAAGTGTGTAGTTTCCTGGTAACGGAATAACAGTGATCAAGTGTGTAGTTTCCTGGTAACGGAATAACATGAACAGTAAAGAGTGTATTAATTATAGTCGAGTAAGTGTGTGTGTTGATTATGTTAGGTAAAGTATTGATGGAGTGATACAAGTGACAAGATATAAGTGACATACAACAAATTTAACTGAGGAAGTTAATAGGATATGTACATCAGTGTTTACCCTGCAACATTAAAGTCAATAAAACTTGTATACCGAATATGTTACTCATTAAAGAGAACTTTGTTAATATAGTTTGACGAAGAGCATGTACACTTAAGTTAGTGTACATGTAAATGTTTACACTTGTGTACATGTAATTGTACCTTTAAACATTTTCGTCGTTTACTTTCAAGAAACACGAGAGTCATATAATATTTTATAAGTTTGTTGCAGTTTTCATTGTTAGTACAGAGAAACAAATATAAAACATTCACCTGTGTACAAAAAAAAAAACAGCATAAAAATATGCGTACACAGTTCTTCTATCGGAAAATCATTAAATTATGTAGATATACTTTGAAGTATAAGTAGACGTCTGGATTTCTCAATAAGTGGCCACTCCATTGTGGTGTAGCTGGTTGAGACTTGTTCTTGTCTGGCTGGACTACAGTCGAGCCTTCCAAGGCGAGTGTAATTATGAGGCGCAGATTTCTGTGTGTCCTCCCTTGTAATTACATCAGTCTGTATATCAAGATATTAAAACATTTATGTTATAATATCATATATGGAATGTGCTCAGTGGGGTGGTTACTCTTGAAAAGTTAAGTTCCTCTTTGAGGAGATGCTGTGTTTGGGGTTGACAACTTTCAACGTCGCCATCTTGACCAGGTTGTGTAACAATGTTTGTCTTCATAATGTTGTAATGAAAGATTCTTATTTTAATTTAATTGTTTTTATTTTAGGCAAGAAGAATAAAGACGAAAATAATTTTACCAGAAATTGTCATTGCGACGTTAAATTCTTCTAGAAAATCCGGTCCGATTATTTAAAAAAAAATATTCTCCTAGCAATAATTCTCTTTTGCTATGAATTATCTTAGTTTTTACTTCACTTAAATAAGAAACGTTCATAAGCCAGTTACTAGAAGACATAAAAAAAGCAAGGAAGGCGAAGTTAAATCTCATTCCTTGAATCAGGAGCTCTTCGACGTAACCCTTTAAGGGTAAAATGCCCGATACCTACTAACTAAAACAAAACAATTCCCAGGTGGACCATAATATTAACAATAGATGGAGGAGTCAGAAGTGGACAGATTATACATGTAGTTGAGCACCAGGACTCTCAGCTGAGAACGAGGCAGCCGAGTCAGTTTTAACACAAGTGGTAGAAATAGATAGAGGGTTGTGATATTCATAACAGAAGTGGTGGTTACCAGAAGTAGAACCACTGGTACACACAACACTGTGTGTGGTAGTAACCAGAAGTAGAACCACTGGTACACACAACACTATGTGTGGCAGTTGAGTAACACCACAACTTTAAGATATAAGCAGTAATAATATAGTAAAGACAGTTGTAGCTCACTGCTTCCTCTTAGTTCCATCTCTCCTCTGTGTTCCAGGCCATTTTTCCAATGCGGTCTATTTTTACGCACTTTTTTTAGAACAGCTTCGGTTTCAATAAGTGGAGGGTGGGGAAAGAACCATTTGCTTTTCTATTCTTTACTAATACTACATGAAATCCTTAATATAGGTAGAAGTGGACAGTTCTCACCAACTGGCCTCAGTGTGAACTTCCAAAAAACTTTGCCACCTGTCTTTTCCCTGGGCTTCCTTGTACTGTTTTTTTTTTAAACACTTTCAGTTTAATCCTCATAATAGAGCCAGTGTTTGGTGTCAAGCTGTTTTTTCCTTAGAAAATAACCCAAAAACATTACCCAGCTATAAACAATTTTCACTTCTACCTCGTACCTGAACATCATATCCGCCTTATCATTTATTGTCTACGATTCCCAGTGTTACAAGCTATCCAGAAATATGAATCTCGTAATATCATTATCCTTGGTATACAACTTCGGTTACGTCACATATCTAGAGAAAACAAAGATGTTTCTTGCTAGTGTTTCTAGCTGGCAGATATTCAGGGCAGTTAACAGACAGACTCTGATACTCTGTCAGTTGCTGACGACCAATGAACTTCCTGCAGCTGTATTCCTTTCCTTGATCACTTTTCGTGCTCTCTCAGCCTCTCATAAATCTTTGTCAACAATGTTGATCCGAATTAGAACTCATCAAATTTTTATTTTTTTCAAGCCACAACTTTGATTTTGGAGTTACGGAAACTTCACTCTCACGATCATAAATGAGACACACATGTCATACACACAGCTACCACATAGATAAACGACTGACACCACTCTGCAAGAACTGCAGTCACATTGTCAGTTCAACTTACGTCAATACATTGTTTAATCTATCAGCTGGCATACAAAAGTCACTTCCAACATCTAGAGCACCTTAACATATTCACTCTAACTGACTTTTTCACCGAAAGTCACACCTTTATCTCAGATTCACTGACTGTTTTTAATTTTACACTCGCATTAACCCTCTCCTCCACTAACTCCTCTCTTGAAGATTGAGACACTTATACAACATATGGGAATCTTTATTAAAGAAACGTTTCCCCACACAGTGGCTTCATCAGTCCAATATAAAGCAGAAAGGTGTAAGGAGAGGAGTAGTTTGAGGTAATCAGTCCCTCAGCCTGGAGCCGATGTGGTCAATCCATCAATCTAAAAGAGTGATGGACTGACCACATCGACTCCAGGCTGAGGGACTGATTACTTCAACTTGTTGACGTTAAACCATTTATCACAACTCCTCCCTTCCACAACTCTACTCCAAGCACATCCTTACCCATTGCAAACCTCTACCTTTGCACACGCCTACCTTTGCACACGCCTACCTTTGCACACGCCTACCTTTGCACACGCCTACCTTTGCACACCCCTACCTTTGCACACCCCTACCTTTGCACACCCCTACCTTTGCACACGCCTACCTTTGCACACCCCTACCTTTGCACACCCCTACCTTTGCACACCCCTACCTTTGCACACCCCTACCTTTGCACACCCCTACCTTTGCACACCCCTATCTTTGCACACCCCTACCTTTGCACACCCCTACCTTTGTACATCCCTACCTTTGCACACCCCTACCTTTGTACACCCCTACCTTTGCACACCCCTACCTTTGCACACCCCTACCTTTGTACACCCCTACCTTTGCACACCCCTACCTTTGCACACCCCTACCTTTGTACACCCCTACCTTTGCACACCCCTACCTTTGTACACCCCTACCTTTGCACACCCCTACCTTTGTACACCCCTACCTTTGCACACCCCTACCTTTGCACACCCCTACCTTTGTACACCCCTACCTTTGCACACCCCTTCCTTTGTACACCCCTACCTTTGCACACCCCTGCCTTTGTACACTCCTACCTTTGTACACCCCTACCTTTGCACACCCCTACCTTTGCACACCCCTACCTTTGCACACCCCTTCCTTTGTACACCCCTACCTTTGCACATCCCTACCTTTGTACACTCCTACCTTTGTACACCCCTACCTTTGCACACCCCTACCTTTGCACACCCCTGCCTTTGTACACCCCTACCTTTGCACACCCCTACCTTTGCACACCCCTACCTTTGCACACCCCTACCTTTGTACACCCCTATCTTTGCACATCCCTACCTTTGTACACCCCTACCTTTGTACACCCTTACCCATTGCAACCCCCAACCATTGTACACCCCTACCTTTGCACACCCCTACCTTTGCACACCCCTACCTTTGCACACCCCTACCATTGCACACCCCTTCCTTTGTACACCCCTACCTTTGCACATCCCTACCTTTGTACACCCCTACCTTTGTACACCCCTACCTTTGCACACCCCTACCTTTGCACACCCCTGCCTTTGTACACCCCTACCTTTGCACACCCCTACCTTTGCACACTCCTACCTTTGCACACCCCTACCTTTGTACACCCCTACCTTTACACATCCCTACCTTTGTACACCCCAACCTTTGTACACCCTTACCCATTGCAAACCCCTACCTTTGTACACCCCTATCTTTGCACACCCCTACCTTTGCACACCCCTACCTTTGCACACCCCTTCCTTTGTACACCCCTAACTTTGCACATCCCTACCTTTGTACACCCCTACCTTTGTACACCCCTACCTTTGCACACCCATACCTTTGCACACCCCTGCCTTTGTACACCCCTACCTTTGTACACCCCTACCTTTGCACATCCCTACCTTTGTACACCCATACCTTTGTACACCCTTACCCATTGCAAACCCCTACCTTTGTACACCCCTTCCTTTGCACACCCCTACCTTTGCACACCCCTACCTTTGCACACCCCTACCTTTGCACACCCCTTCCTTTGTACACCCCTACCTTTGCACATCCCTACCTTTGTACACCCCTACCTTTGTACACCCCTACCTTTGCTTTAAGGGTGATGGACTGATGACATCGTCTTCAAGTATCTTCTGCTTCTATCAACTTTTCTGTACTTGACTGAAGAAGCCTACTGTGTAGGCGAAACGTTTCATAATAAAGATACCTAACTGTTGCATATGTGTCTTACCTAACACCCCTACCTTTGCACACCCCTACCTTTGCACAACCCTGCCTTTGTATACCCCTACCTTTGCACACCCCTACCTTTGCACACCCCTACCTTTGCACACCCCTACCTTTGTACACCCATATGGGATTAGCATTTAAAATTAATATTTCTCGTTAGTTATTATTCCAAAGTTCTCCTTCTAAATATCATCTGTGATACCCTAAATACATATCTTACTAATCAAGGAAACAAATCTGTACATTGTTACCTGTCAATCTCTTTGTTTAAATGTTATGAGTATATGAATCTTTTATCCATAATTTTGGTAGTTGCACTTTCTGCAGTCATTTATTGAAAAACCAATTTAGAACCCATAGTATCACACTGAGAAGTCCCATTACTTCACTAATTTTTCTATTTTATTGGTTTTATTTATTCGTTGATATCTGTCTTCAGCTTTCCTGTGTTATTCCTTATCTCAAAATGGACATCTTTTTTTCAGTTGTTCTTTCTCTTTCTCAGAGACAATTTTGTTGAATCCATTCATTTCTCATTCTATTATCAGGTTCTTTATGGTAATTGTTCATCAGTCTCTCTTACGATCTGTCATTCTGCAACTGTCGTTCCATTTTTTTTTATTTTGTGTATTCGTTTCTAGCTTTTCTGGCTAACTGTTATCTACTGACCTCAGATTCAATAAATGTTTTTTGCTCTGAAATGTTTTGTCATTTATTAGTCAGGTTCTCCACTATCTCGTTTGTTGTCTAGAGCACAGTAGTCACCTCTCTTCCGTATTTTTCCCTCTCTTCCCATATTCCTTTTTTAGATTTACTTCGCTCAATATGGGTGGGTGTGAGAGGTAGGAGGTTATGTCAGTATGTACTAGAAAACTTAATATTCAGCTGGCTGGTTCGTGGCCGGTGCTCGTAAAACACAGCTAGAGTCAGGCACTAGATCTGTAATGGAAAGTTTAGTGAGGACGTGACCCGCTTCAGCTGATTTCCTACGGACACGTTGAGTGTGTGATTATTGTATTGTGATGTGATTCTTTTCCATCCTCTTTGTCTGCTTCACATAATTGTCATAGGGGGTGCGTATCCTCTACTTTCTCTTACTACATCAGCTTCTCCCTCCTCTCTCGCAAACTTCCCGAACACTCGAAGTTGTGGTGTTGTGCTGCCTTCTTACGTCTTACACACATTTAGTGATGTGCAGTGCCTTTCACTTCCTCACTATCTCACCCTTCCTCACACTCGGTATTACCCTTATTTATGTTTCTCTTTAATATTCTTTAGTTTCTTGGATTTACCCATCTCTTCCCACATTCTTCAACATTTTCTGTCGTTATTCTTTCCCGTTAACACCACCATGACTTTCACAAATGTCAGCATCAAAACCATAACCAAAATAAACAGTGACTTTCTATCCCTCCCTCTGAAACTTTTTGAATAATTTGTCTTAAATTTATTTCTGAATTCATACTTGCGTTAGTGGATAAATGATTTATTGTTTGCTCTCTCTCATCTATACCAAGAATAATATTTTCTGAAGGAGATTTTGTTTTGAGAAATAACATATAATGTTAAGCCAGCAATGTCAAAGAAAATATTAAACTACACGTCGGTAAAGACCATTTGTGTAATGCTGACTTTCATTCATTACTGAGTAATTCAGTCGCAGTGGGCAAAAAATCTTATTCATTATTTAATGTTGGGTTATATAGTTTTTTTTCCATTGTGCAACTTACTTCCCAGTGATTAGTTATATACCCCAAATATATCATTGGAGGAATTGAGACACTGCTCCTGATCCCTCCTGATCAGTGTGTGTGTGTGTGTGTGTGTTTGTGTGTGTGTGTGTGTGTGTGTGTGTGTGTGTGTGTGTGTGTGTGTGTGTGTGTGTGTGTGTGTGTGTGTGTGTGTGTGTGTGTGTGTGTGTGTATACTCACCTATATGTGATTGCAGGGGTCGAGTCATATCTCCTAGCCCCGCCTCTTCACTTGTCGATACTAATTCACTCTCTCCCTGCTCCATGATATTTGTCATACCTCTTCTTAAAGCTATTTATGGAACTTGCTTCCACTACTTCACTCTCCAGATTATTCCAGTTCCTGACAACTCTTAGACTAAAGAAATACTTCCTAACATCCCTATGACTCATCTGGGTTTTCAATTTCCAATTGTGTCCCCTTGTTTCTGCTTCCCATCTCTGAAACATTCGATCCTTGTCCACTTTGTCAATGCCTCTTAGTATTTTATACGTTGTTATCATGTCCCTTCTATCCCTACTATCCTCTAGTGTCATCAGGTTGAGTTCCCTTAACCTCTCCTCATAAGACATACCCCTCAGTTCCGGAACTAATCGTGCTGCAAATTTTTGCACTTTCTCCAATTTCGTGACGTGTTTGACTAAGTGAGGGTTCCATACTGGCGCTGCATATTCCAGTATAGGCTTTACGTACACGGTGTACAATGTCGTGAATGACTCCTTACTCAGATGTCTAAACGCCAATCTCAGGTTTGCCAATCTCCCATATGCTGCAGCAGTTATTTGATTGATGTGTGCCTCAGGGGACATGTTCGTTATAATGCTTACCCCAAGATCCTTTTCTTTAACTGACGTTTGCAGCTGTTGGTTTCTTAACCTGTACTCAGTCTGCGGTCTTCTGTGTCCTTCCCTAATCTTCATTACCTTACACTTACTAGGGTTAAACTCCAGGAGCCATTTGTCGGACCATACTTGTAGTTTGTCCAGATCTCCTTGTAATCTTAACTGATCCTCTCCCACTTGTATTCTCCTCATCAGTTTCACATCGTCAGCGAACAGTGACACTTCTGAATCTATTCCTTCCACCATGTCATTCACGTATACAAGAAACAGCACCGGGCCTAGGACTGAACCTTGTGGAACCCCACTCGACACATTCGCCCACTCCGACACTTCAGCACGTACCAACACATGTTGTTTCCTTCCTGTCAGGTATTCCCTGATCCATTGCAATTCTTTCCCTGTTATTCCTGCCTGCTCCTCTAATTTTTGCACCAGTCTCTTGTGTGGTACTGTGTCAAAAGCTTTCTTGCAATCTAAAAAGATGCAGTCTACCCATCCCTCTCTCTCCTGTCTTACTTCTGTTACCTTATCGTAGAACTCAAGTAAATTTGTGAAACAGGATTTCCCATCTCTGAAGCCGTGCTGACTGTTATATATGAGCCCAATCTTTTCAATGTGTTCCACTACTTTTCTCCTGATAATCTTTTCCATGACTTTACATACTATACAGGTTAGTGACACTGGTCTGTAGTTTAATGTTGCCTGTCTGTCCCCTTTCTTAAAAATTGGAACTACATGTGCTGTCTTCCACGCCTCAGGCAACTGCCCTGTTTCGATAGATTTACTGAAGATTGCTGCTTAGGGCACACACAGTTCCTCTGTTCCCTCTCTCAGTATCCATGGAGATATGTTATCTGGGCCCATTGCCTTTGAGGTATCGAGTTCGTCTAGCAGTTTCTTCAACTCTACCTTGGTTATGTGTATTGTGTCCAGCGCCTGCTGGTGCACCCGACCTCCACAGTTTGCTGGAAGCATTCCTGACTCTATTGTGAATATTTCTCTAAATCTTTTATTTAGTTCATTACATACTTTTTTGTCACTCTTTGTGAGCTCCCCTCCTTCTTTCCTCAGTGTGTGTGTACTCACCTAGTGTGTGTGTGTGTGTGTGTGTGTGTGTGTACTCACCTAATTTTGGTTGCAGGGGTCGAGACTCAGTTCCTGGCCCCGCCTCTTCATTGATCGTTACTAGGTCCTCTCCCTCTCTGCTTCCTGAGCTTTGTCATACCTCTTCTTAAAACTATGTATGGTTCCTGCCTGCACTACTTCACTTGCTAGGCTATTCCAATTCCTGACGACTCTATGACTGAAGAAATACTTCCTAACGTCCCTGTGACTCGTGTGAATCTTATGCTTCCAATTGTGACCCCTTGTTTCTGTGTCCCCTCTCTGGAACATCCTCTGTCCACCTTGTCTATTCCCCGCAGTATCTTGTATGTCGTTATCATGTCTCCCCTGACCCTTCTGTCCTCCAGTGTCGTCAGTCCAATTTCCCTCAACCTTTCCTCGTACGACATTCCCCTGAGCTCTGGGACTAGCCTTGTTGCAAACTTTTGTACTTTCTCTAACTTCTTGACGTGCTTGACCAGGTGTGGGTTCCAGACTGGTGCTGCATACTCCAGTATGGGCCTAACATACACAGTATACAGTGTCTTGAACGATTCCTTGTTAAGGTATCGGAACGCTATTCTCAGGTTTGCCAGGCGCCCGTATGCTGCAGCAGTTATTTGGTTGATGTGTGCCTCCGGTGACGTGTTTGGAGTGTGTGTACTTACCTATTTGTACTCACCTATTTGTGGTTGCAGGGGTCGAGATATAGCTCCTGGCCCCGCCTCTTCGCTGATTGCTACTAGGTCCTCTCTCTCCCTGCCCCATGAGTTTTATCATACCTCGCCTTAAAACTATGTATGGTTCCCGCCTCCACTATGTCACTTTCTAGGCTATTCCACGGCCTGACTACTCTATGCCTGTAGAAATACTTCCTAACATCCCTTTGATTCATCTGAGTTTTCAACTTCCAATTGTGACCTCTTGTGTCTGTGTCCCTTCTCTGGAACATCCCATCTTTGTCCACCTTGTCTATTCCGCGCAGCATTTTATATGTCGTCATGATGTCTCCCCTGACCCTCCTGTCCTCCAGTGTCGTCAGGCCGATTTCCCTCAACCTTTCTTCGTAGGACAGTCCCCTTAGCTCTGGGACTAGTCTTGTTGCAAACCTTTGCACTTTCTCTAATTTCTTGACGTGCTTGACTAGGTGTGGATGTGTGTGTGTGTGTGTGTGTTTGTGTGTGTGTGTGTGTGTGTGTGCTGGGGTTGAGTTTCAGATCCTGGCCCTGTCTCTTAATTGACGTTCACTGGAGTCTAGTTGCTAATCATACCTGTTCTTGTATCTGAGTGCGGAGATTTCCTCCACCACTCTCACTGTCTGGCTCAGTTCACCTACGTACCACTCTAAGACTGAGAAGATATTTTCTGACATACATGTTGCTAGTGCAACAATTGGGAATCTTCAATGTGGAAACGTTTCATCAAGCAGCTGTGTCAGTGCAATACATAGAAAAAATAGTAAAATATGAAAAGGGAATTTTGAGGTTAATAATTTCCTCAGCCTCGAGATAAAAGAACGTCACGTGCACAGTGAAAGGACTCATATACTGGAGACAGATGTTGCAAAGCAGTTGACGTCGGAGTCAATGATCTGTAGAGTTCACTAGTGGAAGAAGGTCATGCTAAAAAATAACACAGGAACTGGAGACGAAGAAGAATTCATTCTTGCAGGATTTTAAGATATTCCTATGTCAGACAGGTATTATTATGTAAATGATTAAAAAACAGACAAGTAGGTAACTGAAACACTTGTGCAAAACTTTGTTGCTCTCCTGAGAGAACGTGACCCCCTTCCCCACATCATCAGTAACGGCTACACTTTCTACAAGACGGTGTCAACATCAACCAGACACCCCAGTTTACATGTACATATTAGCGTTGAAATCTAATGTCATTTTTTTTATTTCATTTTTCATTTTTCTTTCAAATAGGATACCCCTTCATGTTTCACTGTTTTATATTTGCATTAATAAATAATAAAGTGTTTATCTTTGTGAATTATTATTTCTTTTTCTATTCATTAATTTTCCTGAGGAGGAGCCAGCCTTGGTAATACTGACTGAAGTTGTTACAGGGCTGAGTAAGCCTTCACAGTGGGCAGAGACCATTAGCAGAAGTCATGTCAGTACGTTAGGTTAATATCTCTGTACCAAGATTCAAAGACTGTTTGTTAGGTAGATATTATTAAGTGGTTGTGAAAAGGGGAAGTAGAAGAATGAAACACTGGTTGCACCAACCAGAGGATTTATCACTTCTATACAGGGAAAAATTATTGAGAACGTGAAGAAGGAATCTGAGGTAACCAGTCACCTAGCCTTGAGGTGAGATAATCAGTCCATCAGTCTTGATAAAAGAACAGTATATCCACCAGGAAGGTGCTTATATACTGAAGCCAGCTGAGGCGATGCAGTTAGAAATGGCGTTATGGGTTGATAGTCAACTAGTGAAAGTAAGTTATGATAATAGGTAACATATGCATGGGAATTGTTAAAAGAATTCTCTATCCACTTTCCGAGATGTTCCATATTAGACAGGAATTATTATAAAAAAAATGTTTGGATTTATCCAAATTGCTTAGTTTCATTAAAACAACCAAAGCCACTGGTTAGCGAATCGTTTCCACAGTAAAGATACCCATGAGAAAGATGATGAACGATGTTAAAAAAAAGTTTGCGGTAATATCCGAACTACTTTAGTCTTGAAAAAAAAACTGGAGCATTTTACTCGGGGAAAGTTCTTATTTATTAGATACAGCATCTGGAGGCGGCATCACAGGTGGGCAGAGTTCACTAGTGGCAGTAGGTCATGTCAGAAGACTGGGCAAGTGATCCAACTGTAGAAGACTTCTAGTAGGTTCTGATATCTGTTGGCTCAATTCAGACATTTCTCAACATCTTAAGAGTTACCTGGTGTGCGCCTGTTATAAGTTACCTGGTGTGCGCCTGCTATAAGTTACCTGGTGTGCGCCTGTTATAAGTTACCTGGTGTGCGCCTGTTATAAGTTACCTGGTGTGCGCCTGTTATAAGTTACCTGGTGTGCGCCTGTTATAAGTTACCTGGTGTGTGCCTGTTATAAGTTACCTGGTGTGCGCCAGTTATAAGTTACCTGGTGTGCGCCTGTTATAAGTTACCTGGTGTGCGCCTGTTATAAGTTACCTGGTGTGCGCCTGTTATAAGTTACCTGGTGTGCGCCTGTTATAAGTTACCTGGTGTGCGCCTGTTATAAGTTACCTGGTGTGTGCCTGTTATAAGTTACCTGGTGTGCGCCAGTTATAAGTTACCTGGTGTGCGCCTGTTATAAGTTACCTGGTGTGCGCCTGTTATAAGTTACCTGGTGTGCGCCTGTTATAAGTTACCTGGTGTGCGCCTGTTATAAGTTACCTGGTGTGCGCCTGTTATAAGTTACCTGGTGTGCGCCTGTTATAAGTTACCTGGTGTGCGCCTGTTATAAGTTACCTGGTGTGCGCCTGTTATAAGTTACCTGGTGTGCGCCTGCTATAAGTTACCTGGTGTGCGCCTGTTATAAGTTACCTGGTGTGCGCCTGTTATAAGTTACCTGGTGTGCGCCTGTTATAAGTTACCTGGTGTGCGCCTGTTATAAGTTACCTGGTGTGCGCCTGTTATAAGTTACCTGGTGTGCGCCTGTTATAAGTTACCTGGTGTGCGCCTGTTATAAGTTACCTGGTGTGCGCCTGTTATAAGTTACCTGGTGTGTGCCTGTTATAAGTTACCTGGTGTGCGCCTGTTATAAGTTACCTGGTGTGCGCCTGTTATAAGTTACCTGGTGTGCGTCTGTTATAAGTTACCTGGTGTGCGCCTGTTATAAGTTACCTGGTGTGCGCCTGTTATAAGTTACCTGGTGTGCGCCTGTTATAAGTTACCTGGTGTGCGCCTGTTATAAGTTACCTGGTGTGTGCCTGCTATAAGTTACCTGGTGTGCGCCTGTTATAAGTTACCTGGTGTGCGCCTGTTATAAGTTACCTGGTGTGCACCTGTTATAAGTTACCTGGTGTGTGCCTGTTATAAGATACCTGGTGTGCGCCTGTTATAAGTTACCTGGTGTGCGCCTGTTATAAGTTACCAGGTGTGCGCCTGTTATAAGTTACCTGGTGTGCGCCTGTTATAAGTTACCTGGTGTGCGCCTGTTATAAGTTACCTGGTGTGTGCCTCTTATAAGTTACCTGGTGTGCGCCTGTCGTAAGTTACCTGGTGTGCGCCTGTTATAAGTTACCTGGTGTGCGCCTGTTGTAAGTTACCTGGTGTGTGCCTGTTATAAGTTACCTGGTGTGCGCCTGTTATAAGTTACCTGGTGTGCGCCTGTTATAAGTTACCTGGTGTGCGCCTGTTATAAGTTACCTGGTGTGTGCCTGTTGTAAGTTACCTGGTGTGTGCCTGTTATAAGTTACCTGGTGTGCGCCTGTTATAAGTTACCTGGTGTGCGCCTGTTATAAGTTACCTGGTGTGTGCCTGTTATAAGTTACCTGGTGTGCGCCTGTTATAAGTTACCTGGTGTGTGCCTGTTATAAGTTACCTGGTGTGTGCCTGTTATAAGTTACCTGGTGTGCGCCTGTTATAAGTTACCTGGTGTGTGCCTGTTATAAGTTACCTGGTGTGCGCCTGTTATAAGTTACCTGGTGTGCGCCTGTTATAAGTTACCTGGTGTGCGCCTGTTATAAGTTACCTGGTGTGCGCCTGTTATAAGTTACCTGGTGTGCGCCTGTTATAAGTTACCTGGTGTGCGCCTGTTATAAGTTACCTGGTGTGCGCCTGTTATAAGTTACCTGGTGTGCGCCTGTTATAAGTTACCTGGTGTGCGCCTGTTATAAGTTACCTGGTGTGCGCCTGTTATAAGTTACCTGGTGTGCGCCTGTTATAAGTTACCTGGTGTGCGCCTGTTATAAGTTACCTGGTGTGCGCCTGTTATAAGTTACCTGGTGTGCGCCTGTTATAAGTTACCTGGTGTGCGCCTGTTATAAGTTACCTGGTGTGTGCCTGTTATAAGTTACCTGGTGTGCGCCTGTTATAAGTTACCTGGTGTGCGCCTGTTATAAGTTACCTGGTGTGCGCCTGTTATAAGTTACCTGGTGTGCGCCTGTTATAAGTTACCTGGTGTGCGCCTGTTATAAGTTACCTGGTGTGCGCCTGGGTGTGCGCCTGTTATAAGTTACCTGGTGTGCGCCTGTTATAAGTTACCTGGTGTGCGCCTGTTATAAGTTACCTGGTGTGCGCCTGTTATAAGTTACCTGGTGTGCGCCTGTTATAAGTTACCTGGTGTGCGCCTGTTATAAGTTACCTGGTGTGCGCCTGTTATAAGTTACCTGGTGTGCGCCTGTTATAAGTTACCTGGTGTGCGCCTGTTATAAGTTACCTGGTGTGCGCCTGCTATAAGTTACCTGGTGTGCGCCTGTTATAAGTTACCTGGTGTGCGCCTGTTATAAGTTACCTGGTGTGTGCCTGTTATAAGTTACCTGGTGTGTGCCTGTTATAAGTTACCTGGTGTGTGCCTGTTATAAGTTACCTGGTGTGCGCCTGTTATAAGTTACCTGGTGTGCGCCTGTTATAAGTTACCTGGTGTGCGCCTGTTATAAGTTACCTGGTGTGCGCCTGTTATAAGATACCTGGTGTGCGCCTGTTATAAGTTACCTGGTGTGCGCCTGTTATAAGTTACCTGGTGTGCGCCTGTTATAAGTTACCTGGTGTGCGCCTGCTATAAGTTACCTGGTGTGCGCCTGTTATAAGTTACCTGGTGTGCGCCTGTTATAAGTTACCTGGTGTGCGCCTGTTATAAGTTACCTGGCGTGTGCCTGTTATAAGTTACCTGGTGTGCGCCTGTTATAAGTTACCTGGTGTGCGCCTGTTATAAGTTACCTGGTGTGCGCCTGTTATAAGTTACCTGGTGTGCGCCTGTTATAAGTTACCTGGTGTGCGCCTGTTATAAGTTACCTGGTGTGTGCCTGTTATAAGTTACCTGGTGTGCGCCTGTTATAAGTTACCTGGTGTGCGCCTGTTATAAGTTACCTGGTGTGCGCCTATTATAAGTTACCTGGTGTGCGCCTTTTATAAGTTTCCTGGCGTGCGCCTGTTATAAGTAACCTGGTGTGCGCCTGTTATAAGTTACCTGGTGTGCGCCTGTTATAAGTTACCTGGTGTGCGCCAGTTATAAGTTACCTGGTGTGCGCCTGTTATAAGTTACCTGGTGTGCGCCTGTTATAAGTTACCTGGTGTGCGCCTGTTATAAGTTACCTGGTGTGCGCCTGTTATAAGTTACCTGGTGTGCGCCTGTTATAAGTTACCTGGTGTGCGCCTGTTATAAGTTACCTGGTGTGCGCCTGTTATAAGTTACCTGGTGTGCGCCTGTTATAAGTTACCTGGTGTGCGCCTGTTATAAGTTACCTGGTGTGCGCCTGTTATAAGTTACCTGGTGTGCGCCTGTTATAAGTTACCTGGTGTGCGCCTGTTATAAGTTACCTGGTGTGCGCCTGTTATAAGTTACCTGGTGTGCGCCTGTTATAAGTTACCTGGTGTGCGCCTGTTATAAGTTACCTGGTGTGTGCCTGTTATAAGTTACCTGGTGTGTGTTATAAGTTACCTGGTGTGCGCCTGTTATAAGTTACCTGGTGTGCGCCTGTTATAAGTTACCTGGTGTGCGCCTGTTATAAGTTACCTGGTGTGCGCCTGTTACAAGTTACCTGGTGTGCGCCTGTTATAAGTTACCTGGTGTGCGCCTGTTATAAGTTACTCGGTGTGCGCCTGTTATAAGTTACCTGGTGTGCGCCTGTTGTAAGTTACCTGGTGTGCGCCTGTTATAAGTTACCTGGTGTGCGCCTGTTATAAGTTACCTGGTGTGCGCCTGTTATAAGTTACCTGGTGTGCGCCTGTTATAAGTTACCTGGTGTGCGCCTGTTATAAGTTACCTGGTGTGCGCCTGTTATAAGTTACCTGGTGTGCGCCTGTTATAAGTTACCTGGTGTGCGCCTGTTATAAGTTACCTGGTGTGCGCCTGTTATAAGTTACCTGGTGTGCGCCTGTTATAAGTTACCTGGTGTGCGCCTGTTATAAGTTACCTGGTGTGCGCCTGTTATAAGTTACCTGGTGTGCGCCTGTTATAAGTTACCTGGTGTGCGCCTGTTATAAGTTACCTGGTGTGCGCCTGTTATAAGTTACCTGGTGTGCGCCTGTTATAAGTTACCTGGTGTGCGCCTGTTATAAGTTACCTGGTGTGCGCCTGTTATAAGTTACCTGGTGTGCGCCTGTTATAAGTTACCTGGTGTGCACCTGTTATAAGTTACCTGGTGTGCGCCTGTTATAAGTTACCTGGTCTGCGCCTGTTATAAGTTACCTGGTGTGCGCCTGTTTTAAGTTACCTGGTGTGCGCCTGTTATAAGTTACCTGGTGTGCGCCTGTGATAAGTTACCTGGTGTGCGCCTGTTATAAGTTACCTGGTGTGCGCCTGTTATAAGTTACATGGTGTGCGCCTGTTATAAGTTACCTGGTGTGCGCCTGTTATAAGTTACCTGGTGTGCGCCTGTTATAAGTTACCTGGTGTGCGCCTGTTATAAGTTACCTGGTGTGTGCCTGTTATAAGTTACCTGGTGTGTGCCTGTTATAAGTTACCTGGTGTGTGCCTGTTATAAGTTACCTGATGTGCACCTGTTATAAGTTACCTGGTGTGCGCCTGTTATAAGTTACCTGGTGTGCGCCTGTTATAAGTTACCTGGTGTGTGCCTGTTATAAGTTACCTGATGTGCACCTGTTATAAGTTACCTGGTGTGCGCCTGTTATAAGTTACCTGGTGTGCGCCTGTTATAAGTTACCTGGTGTGTGCCTGTTATAAGTTACCTGGTGTGCGCCTGTTATAAGTAACCTGGTGTGCGCCTGTTATAAGTTACCTGGTGTGCGCCTGTTATAAGTTACCTGGTGTGCGCCTGTTAAAAGTTACCTGGTGTGCGCCTGTTATAAGTTACCTGGTGTGCGCCTGTTATAAGTTACCTGGTGTGCGCCTGTTAGGCTACACTGCTTCCCACTATTATTTCCAGGCAAACTATCTTATATTTTACATCTGTTAGGCTACACTGCTTCCCACTATTATTTCCAAGCAAACTATCTTATATTTTACATCTGTTAGGCTACACTGCTTCCCACTATTATTTCCAGGCAAACTATCTTATATTTTACTTCTGTTCGATGTCAGACATGTTTATAAATTGTTTATAAAATCATTAAGTAGAAGAAAGAGACAATTGTGCAGCACTTGGTGTCTTTATTGTGGAAATGTTTTGACAACCAATAGAAAATAGAGAAAAAATTGTGGAAGATGTGATGTTGGAGTTTCAGTTAATTAGCATGTGTGCATATGCAGGGGACTGGAGCTATATACTGGTGACAGGTAAGGTGAAGTAGCTGGAGGTTACGTCACAGGTGGGCAGTTACCATTAAGGAACGTGAACCATTCAAGCATTGTAGTTGTAGAATTCTATGTACCAACCAACATTTGAAGGCGTTGTTGTGTCCGACAGTAACACTTACGTTGTTTTGTCCGACAGTAACACTTACGTTGTGTCCGACAGTAACAACCAGACCCTGCCACGTGGAGACCAGTGGTTCGTCTTAATGGGTTACATGCGTCAACGTCTAATTAACACAAGAGTTATGACTACAAACTCTATGTCTTCAGTTTGTGGGGAAATAAAGTCTGCAAGTTACCTATTTCTAAAACTGAAGAATGTTAAAACGCCTATGACATAGAAAAAGAAAGCAAAAAATCAGTATGTATATTGTACACTAAGAGATTTACACCTCATGGTAAATATACTTCTACAAAAATAGCCCGCACGTAGAAGAAAGGAACTTACGACTACGTTTCAGTCCGACTTGGATCATTTACAAAGGCACAATACCGTGACTTTTTTTTTCTTTGTTAAATATACTTCTAGGTTTCAATTTTTAATGATTTCAAACTCATTAGCATTGATGTTATATCATTGTTTACTAAAGTACCAGTAGATGACCAGGTGGAATTTCTTGCAGAAAACCTTCCAAAATATGATCTTTCATTTAAACACTGATGAAATAATTGAGTGATTAAATTGTACATTTTGGATTGTAAATTTGTGTTCAATAGCAAATTCTACATAGAAAAATCTGGCATCCCTCTAGGTAATCCATTGTCGCCTATTTGTACATGGAGTATTTTGAAACCACAATACTCAAAAATATAGTTTAGGTATGTGGATGATGTGCAGATATCCACACAGAGTGGATTCACTTCTATGTTCTGAGAGCCCTTAGGATTTGTAACTCTGAACTCTTTGATGGAGAAAGTTAGAAAACTCTCTGAAATTGTGTGGAGCAAGTGTAGGCAAATGTTTTCCTGTGACTTGATGTGCTGTTAGAGTATGAGCAAGTAACATTAAATGAAGGGATTCAGGGAGACCAGTTAGCTGGATTCCTGGAGGTGAGAAGTACAGTGCCTGTAATTTGAAGGGGAGGTGGGGATATGTTACATAGACTTATGTTAAAGCACAATTTATCAGCATTAGCTGTGTTTATCTAAATATTTTTAGTGTGTATATTTCTGTTCTCTCTCCACTTTTATATCTCAATATTCACCATAGCCACCAAATGCATAACAAATTTTCTTTAAGAAAAATAAAAAATCACTCATAACCCAAATTGTTTGAGTTACTGTCATAGATTGTAAACTTTAATATTCATGTCAACCAGTTTTATCTTATAAATATTTGTAGCTATAAGTTACTCACACACACACACACACACACACACACACACACACACACACACACACACACACACACACACACACACACATACACACAAACACACACACACACACACACACATACACGCACACACACACACACGCACACACACACACACACACACATCTCCTGAAGCGCACATCAACCAAATAACTGCTGCAGCATATGGGCGCCTAGCAAACCTCAGAACAGCATTCCGACATCTTAATAAGGAATCATTCAGGACCCTGTACACCGTGTACGTTAGACCCATATTGGAGTATGCGGCACCAGTTTGGAACCCACACCTAGCCAAGCACGTGAAGAAACTAGAGAAAGTGCAAAGGTTTGCAACAAGACTAGTCCCAGAGCTAAGAGGTATGTCCTACGAGGAGAGGTTAAGGGAAATCAACCTGACGACACTGGAGGACAGGAGAGATAGGGGGGACATGATAACGACATACAAAATACTGAGAGGAATTGACAAGGTGCGACTGCTTGACAGAGTAGAGAACAGAGCAAGACGTCTCATCTCTCGCCTGGACCCATCCTGGATAGATCTGTCATTTCAGCAGAGCCTTCAACATAGGAGGGATGTGGGTAGCCGTACTGTTATGTACAAGGCCAATATTGTCAAAATACCACACTTGGATCCACTTCGAGGACAGCGTGAAACAAGCTTTTATGCCACAAGACGGGCAGAAAGCAGCAACTTCACTCTGGCTGTACCCTTCTCCAGAACATCACTCCATCTGAGATCATACATACCCAGGATGACTCGAGTATGGAACACATTCGTACAGCATAATGATGTCAACGAGATAAAGTCAGTTGATCAAATGAAAATGCTGGCCCACAGATGGCTCCAACTTCATCCTGTCCCGTACTTGTATGTCTCATAACAATAAAAATGCTTTCAAATGAGCTGATGTAGGTAACAGCTCTTAGCTTGCCAATAAAGTTAGGAATCCTTAACCTGTAATATAGCTGTCAATAAAGCTAGGGATCCTTAACCTTGTCAAACCCTGTGTAAAAAAAAAAAAAAAAAAAAAAAACAAAAAAAAAAAAAAAAAAAAACAAAAAAAAAAAAAAAAAAAAAGACAGGATGTTCCAGAGATTGGACACAGTAACAAGGGGACACAGTTGGAAGCTGAAGACACAGATGAATCACAGGGATGTTAGGAAGTATTTCTTCAGCCACAGAGTAGTCAGTAAGTGGAATAGTTTGGGAAGCGATGTAGTGGAGGCAGGATCCATACATAGCTTTAAGCAGAGGTATGATAAAGCTCACGGCTCAGGGAGAGTGACCTAGTAGCGATCAGTGAAGAGGCGGGGCCAGGAGCTCGGACTCGACCCCCCCAACCTCAACTAGGTGAGTACACACACACACACACACACACACACACACACATAGGGTTGAGGAACTTCCTGCGGGAGGTCCAGTGAGACAGAGAACTGGCAGGAGAGCCAGTAAATGAAATGATGGAATATGTAACAACAAAATGCAAGTAGGCAGTGGAAAGGTTTATTCCCAAGGGCAACAGTAACAACGGGAAGACCAGAACGAGCCCCTGGTTTACCCGACGGTGTAAGGAGGCAAAAACAAAGTGCAATAGAGAATGGAAAAAATACAGAAGGCAGAGAACACATGAAAATAGGGAGATCAGTCGCAGAGCCAGGAATGAGTATGCACAGGTAAGGAGGGAGGCCCAGCGACAGTATGAAAATGACATAGCATAGAGAATCAAGACTGACCCGAAACTGTTGTATAGCCACATCAGGAGGAAGACAACAGTCAAAGACCAGGTGATCAGATTAAGGACAGAAGGTGGAGAACTCACAAGAAATGATCAGGAGGTATGTGAGGAGCTGAACAGGAGATTTAAGGAAGTTTTTAGAGTAGAGACAGGAAGGGCTGTGGGAAGACAGCACAGAAGGGAACATCAAGAGAGAATATACCAACAAGTGTTGGATGACATACGAACAACTGAGGAGGAGATGAAGAAGCTCCTAAGTGACCTTGACACCTCAAAGGCGATGGGACCGGGCAACATTTCCCCATGGGTCCTTAGAGAAGGAGCAGAGATGCTGTGCGTGCCTCTAAACACAATCTTCAACACATCCCTTGAAACTGGGCAACTACCTGAGAAATGAAGATTGAGACACTTATGCAGCATATGGGAATCTTTATTCAGGAAACGTTTCGCCACACAGTGGCTTCATCAGTCCAATACAAAGAGGAAGGCGTAAGGAGAGGAGGAGAATGAGGTAATCAGTCCCTCAACCTGGAGTCGATGTGTTCAGTCCATCATTCTACAAGATTGATGGACTGAACACATCGACTCAAGGTTGAGGGACTGATTACCTCATTCTCCTCCTCTCCTTACGCCTTCCTCTTTGTATTGGACTGATGAAGCCACTGTGTGGCGAAACGTTTCCTGAATAAAGATTCCCATATGCTGCATAAGTGTCTCAATCTTCAACTTGTCGGTTTTTCAAACCATTCATCACATACCTGAGAAATGGAAGACAGCTAATGTAGTCCCCATATTTAAGAAAGGAAACAGAAACGAGGCGCTAAACTACAGACCTGTGTCTCTGACATGTATTGTGTGCAAAGTCATGGAGAAGATTATCAGGAGGAGAGTGGTCGAACACCTGGAAAGGAACAAGATTATAAATGAAAACCAGCATGGGTTCATGGAAGGCAAATCTTGTATCACAAACCTCCTGGAGTTTTATGACAAGGTAACAGAAGTAAGACACGAGAGAGAGGGGTGGGTAGATTGCGTTTTCCTAGACTGCAGGAAGGCCTTTGACACAGTTCCCCACAAGAGATTAGTGTAGAAGCTGGAGGATCAGGCGCATGTAACAGGGAGGGCACTGCAATGGATCAGGGAATACCTGACAGGGAGGCAGCAACGAGTCATGGTACGTGAAGAGGTATCACAGTGGGCGCCTGTGACGAGTGGGGTCCCACAGGGGTCAGTTCTAGGACCAGTGCTATTTTTGATATATGTGAACGTCATGATTGAAGGAATAGACTCTGAAGTGTCCCTGTTCACAGATGATGTGAAGTTGATGAGAAGAATTAAATCGGATGAGGATGAGGCAGGACTGCAAAGAGACCTGGACAGGCTGGACATGTGGTCCAGTAACTGGCTTCTCGAATTCAATCCAGCCAAATGCAAAGTCATGAAGATTGGGGAGGGGCAAAGAAGACCGCAGACAGAGTATAGGCTAGGTGGACAAAGACTACAGACCTCACTCAGGGAGAAAGACCTTGGGGTGACCATAACACCGAGCACATCACCGGAGGCACGCATCAACCAAATAACTGATGCAGCATTCGGGCGCCTGGCAAACCTGAGAATAGCGTTCCGATACCTTGAGAAGGAATCGTTCAAGACACTGTACACTGTAATAAAGTTGGTAGAATTAGCGACAATATGTAAAGTAAAAGGACACAAGTGCAACTAATGTGACATTTATTGTGGCAACGTTTCGCTCTCCAGGAGCTTTATCAAGCCATTACAAACAATACATGGACACAGAGGGTATATAAAGGCTCAGAGTGAGGTGCAATACTAGTGAAGTACCATTTCGATGTTCACTAGTGGTAGTAGTAGTAGTAGTAGTAGTAGTAGTAGTAGTACTAGTAGTGGTGGTGGTAGTGACAAAAGTAATTCAATATGGTAGAGCAATTAATTCGTACATGAGTAAAAGGATATAAAAGCTATTACTTGGGTAACATAAAAATAGGTTGGACAAATATAGACTGGAAAGAGGCAGCTTGTTTCAGTGTTCACTCTCTGTAATGTGCTTTGTGTAGTATAACAGGAGAGACTATGTGATGGCAGGGTTTACTGTTTTCAGGAGGATTCTTGCTAAGACTTCCGAGATGGTGAAGCTGCCGTTGTTTTGTTTAATTGTATTCGAAACAGCGATCAGTGCTGATTCGAGGCACTTGCGTCTGCGGAAAGTAGTTTCTTTGATCACTAATTGGGCGTCTCTGAATTTCATGAGATGATTGGTGGAATTTCGGTGTTGTACACAGGCGTTGTTCAAATTAACGTTCCTACATGCTTAAATGTGTTCATTGAGGCGGGTGTCGAGGTTTCTTGCTGTTTCACCTACGTAAATCTTGTCACAGCCTCCACAGGGTATAGTGTAAACTCCTGCATTGACTGGTTCTTGGTGCTTGGATTTTGTCCCGGTTAGATCCTTTATTGAAGTGCTAGAAGCGATGGCGCCTCTGGTGTTAGCTTGTGAAAGTACTTTTGAGACGTTCAGTGCAACCCCCACCTACCCCCACCCGCCCCCACCTCCCCCCACCAGCCCCCACTTCCCCCCACCCGCTTCCACCTCCCCCCACCCGCCCCCACCTCCCCCCATCCGCCCCCCACCTCCCCCCACTCGCCTCTTACCTTCCCGCACCCGCCCCCCACCCGGCCAAGACATCCCCAAACCCGTCGCCACCTCCCCCCCACCTGCCCCCACTTCCCCCCACTCGCCACCACCTACCCCCACCCGCCCCCACCTCCCCCCCACCCGCCCCCCACCTACCCCCACCCGCCCCTTACGTAAACCCCACCCGCCCCCGACCTCCATCACACTCGCCCCACCTACCCCCACCCGCCCTCACCTCCCCCTTCTCCCCCACACGCCCCCACCTCCCCTCACCCGCCCCCTACCTCCCCTCACGAGCCCCCACCTCCCCTCACCCTCCCCCGCTTCCCCTCACCCGCCCCACACCCGTCCCGAACTCCCCCACACCCGCCCCCCACCTCCCCACTACCCGCCCCCCACCCACCCCCCACGTGTCCCCCACCCACCCCCCACCTCCCCCACCTGCCACTCACCTGCCCCCACCTCCTCCCGCCTGCCCCCGACCTCTCCCCACTCGCCCCCGCTGATTCGAGGCACTTGCGTCTGCGGAAATTAGTTTCTTTGATCACTAATTGGGCGTCTCTGAATTTCATGAGATGATTGGTGGAATTTCGGTGTTGTACACAGGCGTTGCTCAAATTAACGTTCCTACATGCTTAAATGTGTTCATTGAGGCGGGTGTCGAGGTTTCTTGCTGTTTCACCTACGTAAATCTTGTCACAGCCTCCACAGGGTATAGTGTAAACTCCAGCATTGACTGGTTCTTGGTGCTTGGATTTTGTCCCGGTTAGATCCTTTATTGAAGTGCTAGAAGCGATGGCGACTCTGGTGTTAGCTTGTGAAAGTACTTTTGAGACGTTCAGTGCAACCTGGCTGTTGGGAAGAATTATAACGTTGTTGGGAGTGGTGTTGATGCGTGGAGAATTAATGATCTGAATAGCTCTTTTCTTGCAGTCTTTGATGAAAAAAGAAGGAAAATGTAACTCAGTGAATGTTTGGTGAATGTATGTACATTCCTCGTCAAGAAACTCAGGAGTACAAATTCGGTATGCTCTTAGGAAAAACCCGATGATGATGCCTCTTTTGGTCTTGGTATCTTGAGTGGAATAGAAGTGTGTGAGATCATTTTTATTGGTGGGTTTCCGATAAACTTGAAATCTTAGGATGTTGTCTACTTTGTGAATGAGGACGTCGAGAAAGGTAGCTTGTCATTGGACTCTTCTAGTGTAAACTGGATCGCCGGTTCAACTGCGTTGAGCCTTGCCTGAAGATCCCGTACATCAAAACTTTTTGGAGCTATTACGAGGACATCGTCCACGTAACGTAACCACCTCCCCCAACCGCCCCCACCTCTCCCACTCGCCCCTTACCTCACCCCACCCACCCAAAACCCGCCCCCCGCCCGCCCACAGCTCCCCTCACCCGCCCCCCACTAACCCCCACCTGACCCCCATCCGCCCCCCACCCACCCTCCACCCACCCCCGATCTCCACCAAAAACACGCCCACCTCCCCCCACCCGCCCCCACCTCACTCCACCCGCCCCCCGCGTCCACCCACACGTCCCCACTTCTCCCCACCCGCCCGACACCTACCCCCACACCTCTCCCCACCTCCCCCCACGTACCCCCACCCGCCCCCACCTCTCTCCACCCGCCCCACACCTCCCCCACCCGCCCCCCACCTCCCTCCCACCCGCCCCCAAGCTCCCCCCACCTCCCCCACCCGCCCCCACCTCCCCCCACCCGCCCCCACCTCCCCCTACCCGCCCCCACCTCCCCCTACCCGCCCCCACCTCCCCCCACCCGCCCCCCTCCCCCCACCTTCCCCCCACCCGCCCCCACCACCCCCCCCACCCGTCCCCCCCACCTTCCACCACCTGCCCCCACCTCCCCCCCACCTGCCCCCACTTCCCCCCACCCGCCACCACCTACCCCCACCCGCCCCCTCCTCCTCCCACCCGCCCCCGACCTTCCCCAGACCCACCCCCCTCCTCCCACCCACCCGCCCTTCACTTCCCAAAACCCGCCCCCTCTCCCCCCACCCGCCCCCACCTACCCCTACCCGCCCCTTACCTACCCCCACCCGCCCCTTACCTACCCCCACCCGTTCCTTACCTACCCCCACCCGCCCCCGACCTCCATCACACTCGCCCCCACCTCCCCCCACCCGTCCTCACCTCCCCCTTCTTTCCCACACGCCCCCCACCTCGCCCCACACGCCCCCACCTCCCCTCACCCGCTCCCTACCTCCCCTCACCCGCCCCCACCTCCCCTCACCCGCCCCCGCTTCCCCTCACCCGCCCCACACCCGTCCCGAACTCGCTCACACCCGCCCCCCCACCTCCCCCCGTCCGCCCCCCACCCACCCCCTACGCGCCCCCACCCATCCCCCACCTCCCCCACCTGCCACTCACCTGCCACCACCTGCCCCCCAGATCCCCCCCACCCGACCCCACCTAACCCCACCCGTCCCCAACCCGCCCCCACCTACCACCACCCGCCCCCCACATACCCCCAACCGCCCCCACCTACCCCCACCCGCCCCCACCTTCCCCCACCCGCCCCACCTCCCCTCAACCGCCCCCCACCTCCCCCACTTGCCCCTTACCTCCCCCACTTGCCCCTTACCTCCCCCCACCCGCACCTCACCCGCCCCCACCCGCCCCGACTTCCCCCAAACCCGCCCCCACCTCCCCCCACCCGCCCACCAACTAACCCCCACCTGCCCCCACCTCCCACCACACGCCCCCTCCTCCTCCTACCCGCCCCCACCTACCCCAACCCGCCGCCCACCTCCCCTTACCCGCTCCCACATCCCCCACCCGCTTAACACCTACCCCCACCCGCCCCTCACCCGCCCCCCCCCACCCACCCCCATCTCCCCTACCCGCCCCCCACCCGGCCCCTACCTCCCCTACACCCGCCCCCACACCCGCCTCTGGTGGTTATAAAGCTCTCTGGCCTGGTGGATAAAGCTCTCTGGCCTGGTTGATAAAGCTCTCTGGCTTGGTGGATAAAGCTCTCTGGCCTGGTGGATAAAGCTCTCTGGCTTGGTGGATAAAGCTCTCTGGCTTGGTGGATAAAGCTCTCTTGACTGGTGGATAAACCTCTCTGGCATGGTGGATAAAGCTCTCTGGCATGGTAGATAAAGCTCTCTGGCCTGGTGGATAAAGCTCTCTGGCATGGTGGATAAAGCTCTCTGACCTGGTGGATAAAGCTCTCTGGCTTGGTGGATAAAGCTCTCTGACCTGGTGGATAAAGCTCTCTGGCCTGGTGGATAAAGCTCTCTGGCCTGGTGGATAAAGCTCTCTGGCCTGGTGGATAAAGCTCTCTGGCCTGGTGGATAAAGCTCTCTGGCCTGGTGGATAAAGCTCTCTGGCCTGGTGGATAAAGCTCTCTGGCATGGTGGATAAAGCTCTCTGGCCTGGTGGATAAAGCTCTCTGGCCTGGTGGATAAAGCTCTCTGGCCTGGTGGATAAAGCTCTCTGGCCTGGTGGATAAAGCTCTCTGGCTTGGTGGATAAAGCTCTCTGGCTTGGTGGATAAAGCTCTCTGGCCTGGTGGATAAAGCTCTCTGGCCTGGTGGATAAAGCTCTCTGGCATGGTGGATAAAGCTCTCTGGCCTGGTGGATATAGCTCTCTGGCCTGGTGGATAAAGCTCTCTGGCATGGTGGATAAAGCTCTCTGGCCTGGTGGATAAAGCTCTCTGGCATGGTGGATAAAGCTCTCTGGCCTGGTGGATAAAGCTCTATGACCTGGTGGATATAGCTCTCTGGCCTGGTGGATAAAGCTCTCTGGCATGGTGGATAAAGCTCTCTGGCTTGGTGGATAAAGCTCTCTGGCTTCATGGATAAAGCTCTCTGGCCTGGTGGATAAAGCTCTCTGGCCTGGTGGATAAAGCTCTCTGGCCTGGTGGATAAAGCTCTCTGGCATGGTAGATAAAGCTCTCTGGCCTGGTGGATAAAGCTCTCTGGCCTGGTGGATAAAGCTCTCTGGCCTGGTGGATATACCTCTCTGGCCTGGTGGATAAAGCTCTCTGGCATGTTGGATAAAGCTCTCTGGCCTGGTGGATAAAGCTCTCTGGCCTGGTGGATATACCTCTCTGGCCTGGTGGATAAAGCTCTCTGGCATGGTGGATAAAGCTCTCTGGCCTGGTGGATAAAGCTCTCTGGCATGGTGGATAAAGCTCTCTGGCCTGGTGGATAAAGCTCTATGACCTGGTGGATAAAGCTCTCTGGCCTGGTGGATAAAGCTCTCTGGCATGGTGGATAAAGCTCTCTGGCTTGGTGGATAAAGCTCTCTGGCTTCATGGATAAAGCTCTCTGGCCTGGTGGATAAAGCTCTCTGGCCTGGTGGATAAAGCTCTCTGGCCTGGTGGATAAAGCTCTCTGGCCTGGTGGATAAAGCTCTCTGGCATGGTAGATAAAGCTCTCTGGCCTGGTGGATAAAGCTCTCTTGCCTGGTGGATAAAGCTCTCTGGCCTGGTGGATATACCTCTCTGGCCTGGTGGATAAAGCTCTCTGGCATGGTGGATAAAGCTCTCTGGCCTGGTGGATAAAGCTCTCTGGCCTGGTGGATATACCTCTCTGGCCTGGTGGATAAAGCTCTCTGGCATGGTGGATAAAGCTCTCTGGCATGGTGGATAAAGCTCTCTGGCCTGGTGGATAAAGCTCTGGCTTCATGGAGACGGTCCAGGTTCGAGTCCTGACAAAGGTAGAAACATGTTTCTTTACACCGGTTATCTGTTCTCAATCAGAAAAATGGGTACCTGGGTGTTATTTAACTGGTGTGGGTCGCATCCCGGGACAAAACTGACTTAATCTGAAGAAAAGCCCTTCATAACAACCATGGATGTTTGTGATCAATACACTACACTATCACTATGTAACACTAGAGTCTAGTGACTAGACTCTCACTATATAACTCACTGTACTATCTACACTAATATAATACATGCCACTATCACTATATAACTCACTGTACTATCTACACTAATATAATACATGCCACTATCACTATATAACTCACTGTACTATCTACACTAATATAACACATGCCACTATCACTATATAACTCACTGTACTATCTACACTAATATAACACATGCCACTATCACTATATAACTCACTGTACTATCTACACTAATATAACACATGTCACTATCACTATATAACTCACTACATTATCATTCACTATAAGGGAGCTATGTAAACATTCTTATGGTGTATAAATACATATTTTTGAAAATATTTACTTGTATCCCGCTGGCCTAGTGGTTAGCAAGAGTTGTAAAACTCAAGCAACGCGGGTTCGAGCCCCGCAAGTATCCTTGTGACTTATCGGATTGATGAGTGACGGGAAGAGAATGGAAGTTAAGTGTACTGGTGTTTATCACCCACTCCTGGAGTCCACCAGACTACTAAATAAGAAAGACATCACCACCATTATAAGTAACACGCCTCGAGCATTCGGTCAAGTGTGTAAAATACTAAAGGACAAGAAACTACTCCGTCAGCCTCCTCTACCCAAAGGTCATGGTTGTATTGTATACTTGACTGGTGCCCATCACGTTGTTTCTATATATGCCTGCCAAGATGGGACCTTGATATACTACAACGGTGGTGGTTGTTCTAAGATCGCCTTCCAAGTAGTAAAACAATATATGAGAAAGTACTCCTGTTTCACAAAAGTTGTGAAAATTACCGGTGTAAAGCAGGACAACAATACCTGCGCCTACCATGCCCTGGCATTCATGGACATAGTTGTCAGCTCCGGCCTCACCCACCACATGGATATCGTCTACTGGTTCCGCATTAGAATGAGATATTTCCCGGATATAAAGTCAGTCAACATGGTCAGGTCAATGCTGACCGAATTCAAGAATAATATAGATGTTTCCTGCGATGATTTACAAAATAGTGTACTGATTAAAGAGATTAAAAGTCATCTGGTTGAATTAAGGAAGACTAATACGTCTGGTAAACGTCAAGTGGACAGCGAGACGCCCTCAGGACCACCACAAAAACTGATAAAGATCTGAATTAGAAGATACAAAGTATGCCAAGAAGTTGATTGTCAGGAACGTGTGTGTGTTGTGTGAGTGTGTGTTGTGTGTGTGTGTGTTGTATGTGTGTGTTGTGTGTGTGTGTGTGTGTGTGTGTGTGTGTGTGTGTGTGTGTGTGTGTGTGTGTGTGTGTGTGTGTGTGTGTGTGTGTATGTGTTTGTTAAGTCCCTGTGTGTGTGTGACCCAAAAATTTATATTTGCACCAATAACTCATTACAGTTGTGACCGGTTGTGGACGTGTGAATTGCTCATTTCTGTATAATTTGTTCATGATTGTAGCCATGTATAAACGTAATTAAATTGACTTAACATGATTCATTACCTTTGTACCTTGTTCAGCTATCAAAACTTTGGGGGCCCAGTTCCTGGACCCATTATGTACCTCTGTAATGTTGAGCTACAGTCCCTGGACCCATTATGTACCTCTGTAATGTTGAGCTACAGTCCCTGGACCCATTATGTACCTCTGTAATGTTGAGCTACAGTCCCTGGACCCATTATGTACCTCTGTAATGTTGAGCTACAGTCCCTGGACCCATTATGTACCTCTGTAATCTTTTGACTACTGTACTGTAATACAATATAATACAATTACACAAATAACCCGCACATAAAAGAGAGAAGCTTACGACGACGTTTCGGTCCGACTTGGACCATTTACAAAGTCGTCGTAAGCTTCTCTCTTTTATGTGCGGGTTATTTGTGTATCGTTCCAGTCACGGTATTGTGCCTCTTTTCGTTATTAATACAATTACAATTACTTCTGAATACTCCCGTTTAATTTCCCTTGTTAGCTCAGTCGGTAGAGCGTCGGACTGTAAATGTGAGGACGGCGGTTCGATCCCCGCCTGAACCTTTCTGTTTATTAATGGACAGGTGTTAATTAAACTTAATTTGAGTTAATTAATATACATAACTATGAGAGTGAGAGTCAGGATGACTTGGTCATCATTGTTTGTGTATAAGATCATCCCTGGATCCCTGGACACCAAAGTAAAGTGAAGCAATGAAATCCTCCATAAGACAACATTCAGTTGCAAGATCATCATAAGACAACATTCAGTTGCAAGATCATCATAAGACAACATTCAGTTGCAAGATCATCATAAGACAACATTCAGTTGCAAGATCATCATAAGACAACATTCAGTTGCAAGATCATCATAAGACAACATTCAGTTGCAAGATCATCATAAGACAACATTCAGTTGCAAGATCATCATAAGACAACATTCAGTTGCAAGATCATCATAAGACAACATTCAGTTGCAAGATCATCTTAAGACAACATTCAGTTGCAAGATCATCATAAGACAACATTCAGTTGCAAGATCATCATCTTGCAACACCAGTTGCAAGATGATCAAGTGCTTAAAAAAACTGCCTCTAGGCGCGAAAGAACTGAAGACAAGTTTTAGATTTCTGGCTGCCAGCTTTAAAAGGCCTAGCAGTGCTGTATAGCCCTTGTGGTTTAGCGCTTTTTTTATTATAATAATTTAAAAGTGCTAGTTGTAGTGATGGTGAGAGATGATGGTGATACTGGTCGTCTGGCTGGAGTCTAGTTGTAGTGATGGTGAGAGATGATGGTGATACTGGTCGTCTGGCTGGAGTCTAGTTGTAGTGATGGTGAGAGATGATGGTGATACTGGTCGTCTGGCTGGAGTCTAGTTGTAGTGATGGTGAGAGATGATGGTGATACTGGTCGTCTGGCTGGAGTCTAGTTGTAGTGATGGTGAGAGATGATGGTGATACTGGTCGTCTGGCTGGAGTCTAGTTGTAGTGATGGTGAGAGATGATGGTGATACTGGTCGTCTGGCTGGAGTCTAGTTGTAGTGATGGTGAGAGATGATGGTGATACTGGTCGTCTGGCTGGAGAGTTGTAGTGATGGTGAGAGATGATGGTGATACTAGTCTAGTAGTGATGGTGAGAGATGATGGTGATACTGGTCGTCTGGCTGGAGTCTAGTTGTAGTGATGGTGAGAGATGATGGTGATACTGGTCGTCTGGCTGGAGTCTAGTTGTAGTGATGGTGAGAGATGATGGTGATACTGGTCGTCTGGCTGGAGTCTAGTTGTAGTGATGGTGAGAGATGATGGTGATACTGGTCGTCTGGCTGGAGTCTAGTTGTAGTGATGGTGAGAGATGATGGTGATACTGGTCGTCTGGCTGGAGTCTAGTTGTAGTGATGGTGAGAGATGATGGTGATAGTCTAGTTGTAGTGATGGTGAGAGATGATGGTGATACTGGTCGTCTGGCTGGAGTCTAGTTGTAGTGATGGTGAGAGATGATGGTGATACTGGTCGTCTGGCTGGAGTCTAGTTGTAGTGATGGTGAGAGATGATGGTGATACTGGTCGTCTGGCTGGAGTCTAGTTGTAGTGATGGTGAGAGATGATGGTGATACTGGTCGTCTGGCTGGAGTCTAGTTGTAGTGATGGTGAGAGATGATGGTGATACTGGTCGTCTGGCTGGAGTCTAGTTGTAGTGATGGTGAGAGATGATGGTGATACTGGTCGTCTGGCTGGAGTCTAGTTGTAGTGATGGTGAGAGATGATGGTGATACTGGTCGTCTGGCTGGAGTCTAGTTGTAGTGATGGTGAGAGATGATGGTGATACTGGTCGTCTGGCTGGAGTCTAGTTGTAGTGATGGTGAGAGATGATGGTGATACTGGTCGTCTGGCTGGAGTCTAGTTGTAGTGATGGTGAGAGATGATGGTGATACTGGTCGTCTGGCTGGAGTCTAGTTGTAGTGATGGTGAGAGATGATGGTGATACTGGTCGTCTGGCTGGAGTCTAGTTGTAGTGATGGTGAGAGATGATGGTGATACTGGTCGTCTGGCTGGAGTCTAGTTGTAGTGATGGTGAGAGATGATGGTGATACTGGTCGTCTGGCTGGAGTCTAGTTGTAGTGATGGTGAGAGATGATGGTGATACTGGTCGTCTGGCTGGAGTCTAGTTGTAGTGATGGTGAGAGATGATGGTGATACTGGTCGTCTGGCTGGAGTCTAGTTGTAGTGATGGTGAGAGATGATGGTGATACTGGTCGTCTGGCTGGAGTCTAGTTGTAGTGATGGTGAGAGATGATGGTGATACTGGTCGTCTGGCTGGAGTCTAGTTGTAGTGATGGTGAGAGATGATGGTGATACTGGTCGTCTGGCTGGAGTCTAGTTGTAGTGATGGTGAGAGATGATGGTGATACTGGTCGTCTGGCTGGAGTCTAGTTGTAGTGATGGTGAGAGATGATGGTGATACTGGTCGTCTGGCTGGAGTCTAGTTGTAGTGATGGTGAGAGATGATGGTGATACTGGTCGTCTGGCTGGAGTCTAGTTGTAGTGATGGTGAGAGATGATGGTGATACTGGTCGTCTGGCTGGAGTCTAGTTGTAGTGATGGTGAGAGATGATGGTGATACTGGTCGTCTGGCTGGAGTCTAGTTGTAGTGATGGTGAGAGATGATGGTGATACTGGTCGTCTGGCTGGAGTCTAGTTGTAGTGATGGTGAGAGATGATGGTGATACTGGTCGTCTGGCTGGAGTCTAGTTGTAGTGATGGTGAGAGATGATGGTGATACTGGTCGTCTGGCTGGAGTCTAGTTGTAGTGATGGTGAGAGATGATGGTGATACTGGTCGTCTGGCTGGAGTCTAGTTGTAGTGATGGTGAGAGATGATGGTGATACTGGTCGTCTGGCTGGAGTCTAGTTGTAGTGATGGTGAGAGATGATGGTGATACTGGTCGTCTGGCTGGAGTCTAGTTGTAGTGATGGTGAGAGATGATGGTGATACTGGTCGTCTGGCTGGAGTCTAGTTGTAGTGATGGTGAGAGATGATGGTGATACTGGTCGTCTGGCTGGAGTCTAGTTGTAGTGATGGTGAGAGATGATGGTGATACTGGTCGTCTGGCTGGAGTCTAGTTGTAGTGATGGTGAGAGATGATGGTGATACTGGTCGTCTGGCTGGAGTCTAGTTGTAGTGATGGTGAGAGATGATGGTGATACTGGTCGTCTGGCTGGAGTCTAGTTGTAGTGATGGTGAGAGATGATGGTGATACTGGTCGTCTGGCTGGAGTCTAGTTGTAGTGATGGTGAGAGATGATGGTGATACTGGTCGTCTGGCTGGAGTCTAGTTGTAGTGATGGTGAGAGATGATGGTGATACTGGTCGTCTGGCTGGAGTCTAGTTGTAGTGATGGTGAGAGATGATGGTGATACTGGTCGTCTGGCTGGAGTCTAGTTGTAGTGATGGTGAGAGATGATGGTGATACTGGTCGTCTGGCTGGAGTCTAGTTGTAGTGATGGTGAGAGATGATGGTGATACTGGTCGTCTGGCTGGAGTCTAGTTGTAGTGATGGTGAGAGATGATGGTGATACTGGTCGTCTGGCTGGAGTCTAGTTGTAGTGATGGTGAGAGATGATGGTGATACTGGTCGTCTGGCTGGAGTCTAGTTGTAGTGATGGTGAGAGATGATGGTGATACTGGTCGTCTGGCTGGAGTCTAGTTGTAGTGATGGTGAGAGATGATGGTGATACTGGTCGTCTGGCTGGAGTCTAGTTGTAGTGATGGTGAGAGATGATGGTGATACTGGTCGTCTGGCTGGAGTCTAGTTGTAGTGATGGTGAGAGATGATGGTGATACTGGTCGTCTGGCTGGAGTCTAGTTGTAGTGATGGTGAGAGATGATGGTGATACTGGTCGTCTGGCTGGAGTCTAGTTGTAGTGATGGTGAGAGATGATGGTGATACTGGTCGTCTGGCTGGAGTCTAGTTGTAGTGATGGTGAGAGATGATGGTGATACTGGTCGTCTGGCTGGAGTCTAGTTGTAGTGATGGTGAGAGATGATGGTGATACTGGTCGTCTGGCTGGAGTCTAGTTGTAGTGATGGTGAGAGATGATGGTGATACTGGTCGTCTGGCTGGAGTCTAGTTGTAGTGATGGTGAGAGATGATGGTGATACTGGTCGTCTGGCTGGAGTCTAGTTGTAGTGATGGTGAGAGATGATGGTGATACTGGTCGTCTGGCTGGAGTCTAGTTGTAGTGATGGTGAGAGATGATGGTGATACTGGTCGTCTGGCTGGAGTCTAGTTGTAGTGATGGTGAGAGATGATGGTGATACTGGTCGTCTGGCTGGAGTCTAGTTGTAGTGATGGTGAGAGATGATGGTGATACTGGTCGTCTGGCTGGAGTCTAGTTGTAGTGATGGTGAGAGATGATGGTGATACTGGTCGTCTGGCTGGAGTCTAGTTGTAGTGATGGTGAGAGATGATGGTGATACTGGTCGTCTGGCTGGAGTCTAGTTGTAGTGATGGTGAGAGATGATGGTGATACTGGTCGTCTGGCTGGAGTCTAGTTGTAGTGATGGTGAGAGATGATGGTGATACTGGTCGTCTGGCTGGAGTCTAGTTGTAGTGATGGTGAGAGATGATGGTGATACTGGTCGTCTGGCTGGAGTCTAGTTGTAGTGATGGTGAGAGATGATGGTGATACTGGTCGTCTGGCTGGAGTCTAGTTGTAGTGATGGTGAGAGATGATGGTGATACTGGTCGTCTGGCTGGAGTCTAGTTGTAGTGATGGTGAGAGATGATGGTGATACTGGTCGTCTGGCTGGAGTCTAGTTGTAGTGATGGTGAGAGATGATGGTGATACTGGTCGTCTGGCTGGAGTCTAGTTGTAGTGATGGTGAGAGATGATGGTGATACTGGTCGTCTGGCTGGAGTCTAGTTGTAGTGATGGTGAGAGATGATGGTGATACTGGTCGTCTGGCTGGAGTCTAGTTGTAGTGATGGTGAGAGATGATGGTGATACTGGTCGTCTGGCTGGAGTCTAGTTGTAGTGATGGTGAGAGATGATGGTGATACTGGTCGTCTGGCAGGAGTCTAGTTGTAGTGATGGTGAGAGATGATGGTGATACTGGTCGTCTGGCTGGAGTCTAGTTGTAGTGATGGTGAGAGATGATGGTGATACTGGTCGTCTGGCTGGAGTCTAGTTGTAGTGATGGTGAGAGATGATGGTGATACTGGTCGTCTGGCTGGAGTCTAGTTGTAGTGATGGTGAGAGATGATGGTGATACTGGTCGTCTGGCTGGAGTAAATAACATCAGTAAGTTTATTCAGGTATACACAAATACATTATTATTATTATTATTATTATTATTATTATTATTATTATTATTATTATTATTATTATTATTATTATTATTATTGTTATTAAAAAGAAGCGCTAAACCACAAGGGCTATACAGCGCTGACACAAATACATAGATTATCATAGGACTTCTGCGTCAGCCTTCGTCAGGTGTGGACGTCTCTCTTTTCCCAGAGTAGTTCAGTTAGTTTAATATCTTTATTATGCACCCCATAGCCATCCTGTGGGCGGTAGTCACCACATACCCATCCTGTGGGCGGTAGTCACCACATACCCATCCTGTGGGCGGTAGTCACCACATACCCATCCTGTGGGCGGTAGTCACCACATACCCATCCTGTGGGCGGTAGTCACCACATACCCATCCTGTGGGCGGTAGTCACCACATAACCATCCTGTGTAGTCACCACATACCCATCCTGTGGGCGGTAGTCACCACATACCCATCCTGTGGGCGGTAGTCACCACATACCCATCCTGTGGGCGGTAGTCACCACATACACATCCTGTGGGCGGTAGTCACCACATACCCATCCTGTGGGCGGTAGTCACCACATACCCATCCTGTGGGCGGTAGTCACCACATACACATCCTGTGGGCGGTAGTCACCACATACCCATCCTGTGGGCGATAGTCACCACATACCCATCTTGTGGGCGGTAGTCACCACATACCCATCCTGTGGGCGGTAGTCACCACATACCCATCTTGTGGGCGGTAGTCACCACATACACATCCTGTGGGCGGTAGTCACCACATACCCATCCTGTGGGCGGTAGTCACCACATACCCATCCTGTGGGCGGTAGGCACCACATACCCATCCTGTGGGCGGTAGTCAAACGATTACAAAGGTACATAATGGGTCCAGTGACTGGACCCCAAAGTAATGATAGCTGAACTAGTTTCAAAGGTAATGAACTCCAGGTAGATCTGGTCACAATCATGACAAGTTACAAAGGTAATGAACTCCAGGTAGATCTGGTCACAATCATGACAAGTTACAAAGGTAATGAACTCCAGGTAGATCTGGTCACAATCATGGCAAGTTACAGAGGTAATGAATCAACCTCACTCCTATACATGGTTACAGTCATGAGCAAATTACAAAGTAATGAACCACTGATACGTCCACACCTGGTCACAGTTGTAATGAGTTATAAATACAAATATTAAGTGGATCATTCACCCACACTAGCGCGCGTGCACACACATACACACACGAGGGCGCACGCACAGACATATGCACACGAACGTACAAATATATGCATACACACAAGCACGCACACCCACACACACATGAGCATACAAATATATGCATACACACGACCACGCACACCCACACACACACGCACACACACACCCACACCCACACACCCACACCCACACACACACCCACATCCACACACACACACACACACACACACACACACACACACACACACACACACACACACACACACACACACACACACGGTGAAGGGGCGGGGCCAGGAGCTAAGACTCGACCCCTGCAACCACAAATAGGAGGGTACAAATAGGTGAGTACACACACACACACATGTGGTAATGCTTTATTTACAGCTAGCAAAGTCAGGGTATTTCTCCAGAATGGTCTGTAATATACCACTGTGGATAAAATACTTTGCCATTTCTTGAACATTTCTGAGTGAGTTGTCTCTAAATTCGTTAATTTTATCGCACTCCAGTACATAATGACGCAAGGTGTGACAATAGTCCATCTGGCAAAGTTTACATTTCGTTTGATCTACATCTGGTGGTGGTGATTTAACCTGCCATAGATACTTGTAACCCAGCCGGAGCCGGGCAGTAGTGACATCCAAGAGTCTGCTTATCTTGTTGGATGCACTATAGACATGTGGCTCCTCCTGCATGATGGAATGATGATAGATGGACTGACTTGTGTCAATCTCCCTAAGTCTTAAGTCAATAAAGTCATTTGAAGTTCTTTTCGTATTATTGTTCTCAAACTGCTAACTGACAACCCAAGATTGTAATCTACCCCCTCTTTGAAAGCATACAGCTTAGCCAATTTATAAGTTCTATCATGCATCTGAAGACCAATGTGAGATGGAATCCACAGCATGTGCACTCTGACTCCACTGTCCACAATCTTACCATACCTATGTCTGGCTTCTGACACAAGCATGCCACAATTTATACTTAATGAGTTGAGAGCATTTATGGATGACAGAGAATCAGTTACAATTAAAGTGTCAACCTTAGATACATGGACGCATTTGAGTGCAAGGAGTATGGCAAACAGTTCTGTTTGAAGGGTAGAGGCCCAGTTACTGATGCGTGCTCCAATTTCTTTAAGAGAACCATCACTCTGTATGACAACAGCAGCACTACCAGCTGCACCAGTGGACTGGTGAACAGAACCATCAACGTAAATAATTAGTGAAAGATTGTTGTGTGTGACTAAGTTATCAATACAGCTTAAGGCATCATGTTTGGCTTCAAGACGAAGCTTTGGTTGTGATTTAAGAAGAGTTTTGGGGGGAAATGGAGGAATGGTAGTTTGGAATGGGGTAATATCCCATGGAGCAGGGAAATGTCTCTGTTGTCTAACTTGACATAGATCATGTAGCTGGTTCATGCGGAGGTCGGTTCCAGTTTTTCCGATCCATCTGGAAGGATGTTCACCAGTGCTGAGGAAAGTTTGGAGGGCTTCTGTGCAGGGGTTTGAAATGGGCTAACCTAAGCATATTGACCCCAATAAGGATATTTCTTTCAGTAACACGATCTCTAATGCTTGGAATATTAAGTTCTTTCCGCATATTTAAAATTTTGGCAGTACGAGGGCATCCTAGGATGATCCTCATTGCTTCGTTTTGCAGTTTTTCCAGCCCTCCAAGCTTCCAGTCAGACACGAGTGCAAGTAGTGGCGCCGCATAATCAACCAATGATCTAATATAAGCAAGATGCATCATTTTCACAATTTTAACATTAGCTCCATACCTGGGATGAAAACCTGTCACAACTCTGAGTGCTCTCAGCCTTTCTTTGTATTGGCGACAAAGTCTCGTTACAACAGGTCCAAGTAGTGGAACCTCAAAGCCTAGATACCTGAATCTGCTTACATATTCTAGAAGAGACCCATCATGCAACTGGATCTGACGAACTGTGCCTCTCTGCCGAGGAGGACGCCTGTTGAGTATCTTTGTTTTATCCCCTGAGATTATTAATCCCAGGTCCTGACACGAGGCTAGTACATGATTATGAATGTTTTGGGTGTTGGAGAATCCGGTGGTGTGAATCATTATATCATCAGCAAAACTAACCATATAATGATGGGGCTGGCTAGGCATGGCATTAAGTAAGGCATTAATCAGAATATTGAAAAGGGTGGGACTAAGCACACCTCCCTGTGGGGTTCCTAATTCAAAATCTTTAGTTACACTTCTATGTCCCTGGAACAACACATACGACTTTCTGTTGGACAGGTAACCTTTAATCCAGCGGAGAAGCCATCCTCCAACATCCATTCTGGCAAGTTCACCAATGATTACATGTCGGTTGGCTACATCAAAAGCGGATTTAAGGTCAAGGAAGGTAGTGTATGAGCTGTCAGTGTGCAGAGTGAGAAAGGTGGTAATGCAATGATGCACACTCCTTCCATGCATGAAGCCATGAAACCGGGGAGACAAGAATTGCTTAATTCTGTGCATAAGACGATTAAGAATCATCTTTTCGAATGTTTTACACAAGAAGCTAGTAAGGGATATTGGGCGAAATGAGTTTTGTTGATTGGGCTTCGGAATGGGAATAATGAGGCTGTTGGTCCATGATTTAGGGAGCTCCCCAGTGACATAACTCATGTTATACAATTCAAGTAAAGGATTACCTGGTACTCGACACAGCAATCTGAGTATGTTGTAAGTAATACCATCCTCACCAGGCGACGTGGAGTTGCCCTTAGTTAGTGCTGCAACAAGTTCATAATTAGTGAAAGGAATGTTGCAGTCATCTGCCTTGCTGAGCATGAAGCAAACAAGTCTCTCCCTTGCATCATATTTGTCCATTAATTTCGCCTGTGTGGCACTGGGAAGACTGTCATAGCTAGATGTAGAAGCCCAAGCAATGACTAACTCATTCGCCCTATGTAAGGGATTAGGGTGCCCAGTTCTGTTACCCTTAATTCTATTTATGTCCCTCCATGCCCGGCTAAGTGGGGTGTGAGCATTGAGATCATTGACAAATTGTTCCCAGTCTGTTTGCCGCAGTTCTGTCATACGCTCTCTGGCAGCAGCAAGGGCAGTTTGGAAGAGGCTCAGCATTTCAGGAGTACGATGGTTTCTATAGGCTAGGCCTAGTCTGCGAGCAGTGCGTTTCAATGTTCGAAGTTTAGAATCATTGTAATAGGTATGATTTTTATAAGACTTATGATTATTATGGAAGTCATTTGGATTTAGAGTAGTAGGAGGTTTCAGAGGCGGCTCTAAGTAGTTCTGAATACTGCTCACAAGGTCATTGTTAAAAGTCTCGACAGGGGTACACTTAGAGGAATTATACCAGTCAGTCACATGTGCAACAAAGTCATCATGCCGATCACGGGGAACATTAAAACGTTTCCGCTTGAATATCCCACCAGGGAGGATAGTATTAACAATAGATTAGCCTAGGGAAATGATCAGACGCTATATCTGTTACAATGGAAGACTCACAGCTGGCAGAAGTAATGTTGAAGCCCAGGCACAGATCACGGACTCCTCCATAGATATGTGTGGGTTCAAGGTCACCTTTAAGAGTGACAACAGTTGGTTACCATTACGAAACTGAGAGTTTCCAATGCTTTTGTGTCTTGCATTATAATCACCAATAATAAGAGTAGGCTCAGACTGAGCACCAGTTGGGAGCTCCAAGTAATTAAACTTATCAGCAGGAGCATACAAGTTAAATATGTTGAGATTCCCAGAGTATCAGTGACAGATGTTGTGTTAACCCGGGAGGCAGGGTTCAATACGGTGTAAGGTGTCAGTGGCCCTACAACCCAACAACAACAACAACACGCTGTCAACACTCTTGTGTCTCTCCTACTATTCAAAGTTTATTCTCTATAAGGATTACAATGCTGAGTTTACAGAATTTGGTTATTGCGTGGTTTACATGTAGTAAAATACTAATTACAGAGTGTATCACTAGAACACCTAGCATGGCTAGGCATTTCGGGCAGACTTTGATTAATTCTTAACTTTAAAATATTACAAATTATGAGGTAAGTTGGTATTAAGGCTAAGTGACTAAATACTAGTTTGTGAGTTTAGCAATGTGAATGCTTTTGTTTTGGCACAGTATTGGAGTATCACAGGCCAACTTATGACTAGTTAGGATTCATTATTTTAAGATTAAGATTGATATTTCTGTTTATGGTCAAATGGGTGAGTGAGTGTAAGTGTGAACCACCAGGTGGTATTCGTGTAGTTAGTTGATGGGGTGTATCAGGGAGATAAGATGTTTTCTAATGGTAGTTTTGAAGGTGTTGTAAAGGTTTAGTCGAACACGGGGAATGTCATAGAGATGTTTGTGTCTGGTGTTATGCCTGTGGGTTCTGTCACAACTATGAAGAAAGCATTTTAGGTCAAGGTTAATATTGGAATTTAAGGTCCTGTAGATGTAGATTGCACAGTAGTAAGTGTGGATGTACTGAACAGGGAGTAAGTTTAGATCTATGAAGAGTGGGGGGGGGTGTTGCCAGGGATGGGATTTAGTGATTGTTCTTACTGCGGCTTTTTGTTAGGTTATTATTGGCTTTAGGTGTGTTGCTGCAGTTCTGTGTCAGCCTTCGTAAGGTGTGGACGTCTCTCTCTCGCTTGAGCATCAGTGACAAACTTCCCCAGTTCTCACTGGGACGCTTGTCCTCATCTATTTAGCCCGCCGGGTACTCTACAGGAGGGACACCTGGCACTCTACAGGATGGATACCTGGCACTCTACATGAGGGACACCTGGCACTCTACAGGAGGGACACCTGGCACCTGGCACTCATGGCCCGGTGGCCTGGTGGCTAAAGCTCCCGCTTCACACACGGAGGGCCCGGGTTCGATTCCCGGCGGGTGGAGACATTTCGACACGTTTCCTTACACCTGTTGTCCTGTTCACCTAGCAGCAAATTGGTACCTGGGTGTTAGTCGACTGGTGTGGGTCGCATCCTGGGGGACAATATTAAGGACCCCAATGGAAATAAGTTAGACAGTCCTCGATGACGCACTGACTTTCTTGGGTTATCCTGGGTGGCTAACCCTCCGGGGTTAAAAATCCGAAGGAAATCTTATCTCTTATCTTACAGGAGGGACACCTGGCACTCTACTGGAGGGGCACCTGGCACTCTACTGGAGGGGCACCTGGCACTCTATAAGAGGGACACCTGGCACTCTATAAGAGGGACACCTGGCACTCTACAGGAGGGACACCTGGCACTCAACAGAAGGGACACCTGGCACTCTACAGGAGGGACACCTGGCACTCTACAGGAGGGACACCTGGCACTCTACAGGAGGGGCACTTGGCACTCTACAGGAGGGACACCTGGCACTCTACAGGAGGGACACCTGGCACTACAGGAGGGGCACCTGGCACTCTACAGGAGGGACACCTGGCGCTCTACAGGAGGGACACCTGGCACTCTACAGGAGGGACACCTGTTCATCGGCTTACTTTTAGCCAGCTCCATTTTTATCCGCTTTGCAGATAATACTTTCACGGTCTTTGTTGGGAAGCTGGTTACTGAACTCTGGTGGGAGTGTGGGCGTCCTTCTCTGTTGGAGCTTGGCAAGGGCGTCCCTCTCTGTTGGGGCTTGGCAAGGGCATCCCTTTCTGTTGGGGCTTGGCAAAGGCGTCCCTCTCTGTTGGGGCTTGGCAAGGGCATCCCTCTCTGTTGGGGCTTGGCAAGGGTGTCCATCTCTGTTGGGGTTTGGCAAGGGCGCCCCTCTCTGTTGGGGCTTGGCAAGGGCATCTCTCTCTGTTGGGGCTTGGCAAGGGCGTCCCTCTCTGTTGGAGCTTGGCAAGGGCATTCTTCTCTATTGGGGCTTGGCAAGGGCGTCCCTCTCTGTTGGGGCTTGGCAAGGGCGTCCCTCTCTGTTGGGGCTTGGCAAGGGCATCCCTCTCTGTTGGGGCTTGGCAATGGCATCCCTCTCTGTTGGGGCTTGGCAAAGGCGTCCCTCTCTGTTGGGGCTTGGCAAGGGCGTCCCTCTCTGTTGGGGCTTGGCAAGGGCATCCCTCTCTGTTGGGGCTTGGCAATGGCATCCCTCTCTGTTGGGGCTTGGCAAAGGCGTCCCTCTCTGTTGGGGCTTGGCAAGGGCGTCCCTCTCTGTTGGGGCTTGGCAAGGGCGTCCCTCTCTGTTGGGGCTTGGCAAGGGCGTCCCTCTCTGTTGGGGCTTGGCAAGGGCGTCCCTCTCTGTTGGGGCTTGGCAAGGGCGTCCCTCTCTGTTGGGGCTTGGCAAGGGCGTCCCTCTCTGTTGGGGCTTGGCAAGGGCGTCCCTCTCTGTTGGGGCTTGGCAAGGGCGTCCACCGGATCTAATTGAAAACTTCAAGTCTCTATCTCAAAGGAACTTTTGCTCCTTTTCTTTCATCGCCCAGCATTGGGCAACAATTTTTCCTGGTATCATCGAGAAACCAGGCTTGGTACTCCGGCTGATGTTGTCAGTGGTCCTGATAAACCCAACAAAGAAAGAAAGAAAAGTAACACTATGTTAAAACACTGATAATATTAGCCTGGTATGAAAGTATTTATGTGTGTAGAGTGTTTGTCCATTGCTTTTATTGTCTGATAATTTTATCCATATTTTAGCTTTTGTGTATTGTAGCTGGATCGTTAGCGCACTCAGCTCACACTGAGGTCCGGTGGTCGAATCTCCGGTATGGCTGGAAAACACCATTAGGGACGTGTTTCCATAAGACACCTGCTGTCCCTGTTCACCCATCAGTTTAAAATGGGTACCTGGGTCTTAATGGACTAGTGTGGGTCGCATCCTGGGTGTTAGTGGACTGGTGTGGGTCACATCCTGGATGTTAGTGGACTGGTGTGGGTCACATCCTGGATGTTAGTGGACTGGTGTGGGTCACATCCTGGATGTTAGTGGACCGGTGTGGGTTGCATCCTGGGTGTTAGTGGATGGTGTGGGTCACATCCTGGATGTTAGTGGACTGGTTTGGGTCACATCCTGGGTGTTAGTGGACTGGTGTGGGTTGCATCCTGGGTGTTAGTGGACTGGTGTGGGTTGCATCCTGGGTGTTAGTGGACTGGTGTGGGTCACATCCTGGGTGTTAGTGGACTGGTGTGGGTTGCATACTGGGTGTTAGTGGACTGGTGTGGGTTGCATCCTGGGTGTTAGTGGACTGGTGTGGGTCACATCCTGGGCGTTAGTGGACTGGTGTGGGTTGCATCCTGGGTGTTAGTGGACTGGTGTGGGTTGCATCCTGGGTGTTAGTGGACTGGTGTGGGTTGCATCCTGGGTGTTAGTGGACTGGTGTGGGTCACATCCTGGGTGTTAGTGGACTGGTGTGGGTTGCATACTGGGTGTTAGTGGACTGGTGTGGGTGGCATCCTGGGTGTTAGTGGACTGGTGTGGGTCACATCCTGGGTGTTAGTGGACTGGTGTGGGTTGCATCCTGGGTGTTAGTGGACTGGTGTGGGTTGCATCCTGGGTGTTAGTGGACTGGTGTGGGTCACATCCTGGGTGTTAGTGGACTGGTGTGGGTTGCATCCTGGGTGTTAGTGGAGTGGTGTGGGTCACATCCTGGATGTTAGGTTGCATCCTGTGTGTTAGTGGACTGGTGTGGGTCACATCCTGGATGTTAGTGGACTGGTGTGGGTCACATCCTGGATGTTAGTGGACTGGTGTGGGTCACATCCTGGATGTTAGTGGACTGGTGTGGGTTGCATCCTGGGTGTTAGTGGACTGGTGTGGGTCACATCCTGGATGTTAGTGGACTGGTTTGGGTCACATCCTGGGTGTTAGTGGACTGGTGTGGGTTACATCCTGGATGTTAGTGGACTGGTGTGGGTCACATCCTGGGAGTTAGTGGACTGGTGTGGGTCACATCCTGGATGTTAGTGGACTGGTGTGGGTCACATCCTGGGTGTTAGTGGACTGGTGTGGGTCACATCCTGGATGTTAGTGGGCTGGTGTGGGTCACATCCTGGGAGTTAGTGGACTGGTGTGGGTCATATCCTGGGTGTTAGTGGACAGGTGTGGGTTGCATCCTGGGACAAAAACTGACCTAATTTGTGGGAAATGCTCAGCATAACAAACACCTTCTATATAGTAGTATGTCAATGATGTCAACTAGGAATTATCGTAAAGATAATTTTGGGATGATAGGAAAATTTTGCCAAAACTGTTACCAATGTTCAATCTTAGCTGATACTGTCTGATACTGCTACTAATACCATCAAAATTAGCTGTTACTGAAATTGATACTGTACTTTAGGGTAGAAGACAAAAAGAATGCAGATGTAATATATACAGACTTTGCAAATGCCTTTGACAAGTGTGACCATGGCGTAGTAGCACACAAAATGCGTGCTAAAGGAATAACAGGAAAAGTTGGTAGATGGATCTATAATTTCCTCACAAACAGAACACAAAGAGTAATAGTCAACAGAGTAAAGTCTGAGGTGGCTACAGTGAAAAGCTCTGTTCTACAAGGCACAGTACTCGCTCCCATCTTGTTTCTCATCCTCATATCTGACAGAGACAAGGATGTCAGCCACAGCACCGTGTCTTCCTTTGCAGATGCCACCCGAATCTGCATGACAGTGTCTTCCATTGCAGACACTGCAAGGCTCCAGGCGGACATCAACCAAATCTTTCAGTGGACTGCAGAAAATAATATGAAGTTCAACGATGAGAAATTTCAATTACTCCGATATGGTAAACACGAGGAAATTAAAACTTCATCAGAGTACAAAACAAAGTCTGGCCACAAAATAGAGCGAAAAGCCAACATCAAAGATCTGGGAGTGATCATGTCAGAGGATCTCACCTTCAAGGACCATAACAGTGTATCAATCGCATCTGCTAGAAAAATGACAGGATGGATAATGAGAACCTTCAAAACAGGGATGCCAAGCCCGTGATGACACTCTTCAGGTCACTTGTTCTATCTAGGCTCGAGTATTACTGCACACTAACAGCACCTTTCAAGGCAGGTGAAATTGCTGACCTAGAAAATGTACAGAGAACCTTCACGGCGCACATAACGGAGATAAAACACCTCAATTACTGGGAGTGTTTGAAGTTCCTGAACCTGTATTCCCTGGAATGCAGGCAGGAGAGATACATGATTATATACACCTGGAAAATCCTAGAGGGACAAGTACCAAACTTGCACACAAAAATCACTCACAACGAAAGCAAAAGACTCGGCAGATGATGCAACATCCCCCCAATGAAAAGCAGGGGTCAC
>NW_027196356.1:55000-94902 GCF_038502225.1 Cherax quadricarinatus | reverse complement strand
TTGGTCCAGTGTGGGTAGATTAGTAAAGCACTGCGTACCTTGTTCCAACGTTCGTAGGTTCGAGGCTCCTTCAGCAAGAGATCAGTGTTTATATATATATATATATATATATATATATATATATATATATATATATATATATATATATATATATATATATATGTCGTGCCGAATAGGCAGAACTTGAGATCTTGGCTTAAATAGCAACGCTGATTTTGCCATATAGAACAAGTGAAAATTTGTGTATGCAATAATTTCGCCAAAATCATTCTGAACTTAACGAAAAACATATATTTCACCGTGTTTGTATTGTATTAAATTATTGTAAAAAAATCTAAAATATATTTAGTTGGGTTAGGCTCAAATAAATTGTTCTTGTTAACCCAAGGTTAGGTAAGTTTTCTAAGATTCTTTTGGTGCAAAATTAAAATTTTTTACATTAACATTAATGAAAAAAATATATCTTTAAACGTATATGAGAAAATTTTAGAAAGGACTTAATTTTAAATGAGTTCTTTCTAATTGACCAGTTTTACATATTCGGCACGACATATATATATATATACATATATATATATATATATATATATATATATATATATATATATATATATATATATATATATATATATATATATATATATATATATACAAAACAACCACTCTGAAAGAATAGAGAAATTCCAAGCGCTTTCGTGACTACTCACATTATCAAGGAACTATGAAAGTGAAGCATCCAAGGAAGCTATATAAGGGGTCCGGCCAGCACCTTTATTATCACACTGGCCGATTCCCACCAAGGCAGGGTGGCCCGAAAAAGAAAAACTTTCACCATCATTCACTCCATCACTGTCTTGCCAGAAGGGTGCTTTACACTACAGTTTTTAAACTGCAACATTAACACCCCTCCTTCAGAGTGCAGGCACTGTACTTCCCATCTCCAGGACTCAAGTCCGGCCTGCCGGTTTCCCTGAATCCCTTCATAAATGTTACTTTGCTCACACTCCAACAGCACGTCAAGTATTAAAAACCATTTGTCTCCATTCACTCCTATCAAACACGCTCACGCATGCCTGCTGGAAGTCCAAGCCCCTCGCACACAAAACCTCCTTTACCCCCTCCCTCCAACCCTTCCTAGGCCGACCCCTACCCCGCCTTCCTTCCACTACAGACTGATACACTCTTGAAGTTATTCTGTTTCGCTCCATTCTCTCTACATGTCCGAACCACCTCAACAACCCTTCCTCAGCCCTCTGGACAACAGTTTTGGTAATCCCGCACCTCCTCCTAACTTCCAAACTACGAATTCTCTGCATTATATTCACACCACACATTGCCCTCAGACATGACATCTCCACTGCCTCCAGCCTTCTCCTCGCTGCAACATTCATCACCCATGCTTCACACCCATATAAGAGCGTTGGTAAAACTATACTCTCATACATTCCCCTCTTTGCCTCCAAGGACAAAGTTCTCTGTCTCCACAGACTCCTAAGTGCACCACTCACTCTTTTTCCCTCATCAATTCTATGATTCACCTCATCTTTCATAGACCCATCCGCTGACACGTCCACTCCCAAATATCTGAATACGTTCACCTCCTCCATACTCTCTCCCTCCAATCTGATATTCAATCTTTCATCACCTAATCTTTTTGTTATCCTCATAACCTTACTCTTTCCTGTATTCACCTTTAATTTTCTTCTTTTGCACACCCTACCAAATTCATCCACCAATCTCTGCAGCTTCTCTTCAGAATCTCCCAAGAGCACAGTGTCATCAGCAAAGAGCAGCTGTGACAACTCCCACCCTGTGTGTGATTCTTTATCTTTTAACTCCACGCCTCTTGCCAAGACCCTCGCATTTACTTCTCTTACAACCCCATCTATAAATATATTAAACAACCACGGTGACATCACACATCCTTGTCTAAGGCCTACTTTTACTGGGAAAAAATTTCCCTCTTTTCTACATACTCTAACTTGAGCCTCACTATCCTCGTAAAAACTCTTCACTGCTTTCAGTAACCTACCTCCTACACCATACACTTGCAACATCTGCCACATTGCCCCCCTATCCACCCTGTCATACGCCTTTTCCAAATCCATAAATGCCACAAAGACCTCTTTAGCCTTATCTAAATACTGTTCACTTATATGTTTCACTGTAAACACCTGGTCCACACACCCCCTACCTTTCCTAAAGCCTCCTTGTTCATCTGCTATCCTATTCTCCGTCTTACTCTTAATTCTTTCAATTATAACTCTACCATACACTTTACCAGGTACACTCAACAGACTTATCCCCCTATAATTTTTGCACTCTCTTTTATCCCCTTTGCCTTTATACAAAGGAACTATGCATGCTCTCTGCCAATCCCTAGGTACCTTACCCTCTTCCATACATTTATTAAATAATTGCACCAACCACTCCAAAACTATATCCCCACCTGCTTTTAACATTTCTATCTTTATCCCATCAATCCCGGCTGCCTTACCCCCTTTCATTTTACCTACTGCCTCACGAACTTCCCCCACACTCACAACTGGCTCTTCCTCACTCCTACAAGATGTTATTCCTCCTTGCCCTATACACGAAATCACAGCTTCCCTATCTTCATCAACATTTAACAATTCCTCAAAATATTCCCTCCATCTTCCCAATACCTCTAACTCTCCATTTAATAACTCTCCTCTCCTATTTTTAACTGACAAATCCATTTGTTCTCTAGGCTTCCTTAACTTGTTAATCTCACTCCAAAACTTTTTCTTATTTTCAACAAAATTTGTTGATAACAGCTCACCCACTCTCTCATTTGCTCTCTTTTTACATTGCTTCACCACTCTCTTAACCTCTCTCTTTTTCTCCATATACTCTTCCCTCCTTGCATCACTTCTACTTTGTAAAAACTTCTCATATGCTAACTTTTTCTCCCTTACTACTCTCTTTACATCATCATTCCACCAATCGCTCCTCTTCCCTCCTGCACCCACTTTCCTGTAACCACAAACTTCTGCTGAACACTCTAACACTACATTTTTAAACCTACCCCATTCCTCTTCGACCCCATTGCCTATGCTCTCATTAGCCCATCTATATAGCTATATCTTATATATATATATATATATATATATATATATATATATATATATATATATATATATATATATATATATATATATATATATATATATATATATAGGTAGTAGGCTGGTAGACAGCAACCACCCAGGGAGGTACTACCGTCCTGCCAAGTGAGTGTAAAACGAAAGCCTGTAATTGTTTTACATGATGGTAGGATTGCTGGTGTCTTTTGTCTGTCTCATAAATATGCAAGATTTCTGGTATGTCTTGCTACTTCTACTTACACTTAGGTCACACTACACATACATGTACACATTTATTTATACACACTCATCTGAGTTTTCTTTGATTTTATCTTAATAGTTCTTGTTCTTATTACTTTTCCTTTTATATCCATGGGGAAGTGGAATAAGAATCTTTCCTCCGTAAGCCATGCGTGTTGTAAAAGTCAACTAAAATGCCGGGAACAATGGGCTAGTAACCCCTTTTCCTGTAATAATTACTAAAAAGAATAAGAAGAAGAAAATTGTCAAAGTGGGAAGTCTGAATGTGCGTGGATGTTGTGCAAATGATAAGAAAGAGATGATTGTGGATGTTATGAATGAGAAGAAGCTGGATGTCCTGGCTTTAAGTGAAACAAAGCTGAAGGGGGTGGGAGAGTTTCAGTGGAGAGGAATAAATGGGATTAGGTCAGGGGTTTCAAATAGAGTTAGAGCTAAAGAAGGAGTAGCAATAATGTTGAAGGATAAGTTATGGCAGGAAAAGAGGGACTATAAATGTATTAATTCAAGGATTATGTGGAGTAAAATAAAGGTTGGATGTGAAAAGTGGGTTATAGTAAGCGTATATGCACCTGGAGAAGAGAGAAGTGTAGAGGAGAGAGAGAGATTTTGGGAAATGTTGAGTGAATGCGTGGGGAGTTTTGAACCAAGTGTGAGAGTACTTGTGGTTGGGGATTTCAATGCTAAAGTGGGTAAAAATGTTGTGGAGGGAGTAGTAGGTATATTTGGGGTGCCAGGGGTAAATGAAAATGGGGAGCCTTTAATTGAGCTATGTGTAGAAAGAGGTTTGGTAATAAGTAATACATATTTTATGAAAAAGAGGATAAATAAATATACAAGGTATGATATAGCACGTAATGAAAGTAGTTTGTTAGATTATGTATTGGTGGATAAAAGGTTGATGGGTAGGCTCCAGGATGTACATGTTTATAGAGGGGCAACTGATATATCGGATCATTATTTAGTTGTAGCTACAGTTAGAGTAAGAGGTAGATGGGAAAAGAGGAAAATGGCAACAACAAGTAAGAGGGAGGTGAAAGTGTATAAACTAAGGGAGGAGGAAGTTCGGGTGAGATATAAGCAACTATTGGCAGAAAGGTGGGCTGGTGCAAGTATGAGTAGTGGGGGGGTTGAAGAGGGTTGGAATAGTTTTAAAAATGCAGTATTAGAATGTGGGGCAGAAGTTTGTGGTTATAGGAGGGTGGGTGCAGGAGGAAAGAGGAGTGATTGGTGGAATGATGAAGTAAAGGGTGTGATAAAAGAGAAAAAGGTAGCTTATGAGAGGTTTTTACAAAGCAGAAGTGTTATAAGAAGAGTAGAGTATATGGAGAGTAAAAGAAAGGTGAAGAGAGTGGTGAGAGAGTGCAAAAGGAGAGCAGATGATAGAGTGGGAGAGGCACTGTCAAGAAATTTTAATGAAAATAAGAAAAAAATTTGGAGTGAGTTAAACAAGTTAAGAAAGCCTAGGGAACGAATGGATTTGTCAGTTAAAAACAGAGTAGGGGAGTTAGTAGATGGGGAGATGGAGGTATTGGGTAGATGGCGAGAATATTTTGAGGAACTTTTAAATGTCGACGAAGAAAGGGAGGCTTTAATTTCTTGCACTGGCCAGGAAGGTATACCATCTTTTAGGAGTGAAGAAGAGCAGGATGTGAGTGTGGGGGAGGTGCGTGAGGCATTACGTAGAATGAAAGGGGGTAAAGCAGCTGGAACTGATGGGATCATGACAGAAATGTTAAAAGCAGGGGGGGATATAGTGTTGGAGTGGTTGGTACTTTTGTTTAATAAATGTATGAAAGAGGGGAAGGTACCTAGGGATTGGCAGAGAGCATGTATAGTCCCTTTATATAAAGGGAAGGGGGACAAAAGAGATTGTAAAAATTATAGAGGAATAAGTTTACTGAGTATACCAGGAAAAGTGTACGGTAGGGTTATAATTGAAAGAATTAGAGGTAAGACAGAATGTAGGATTGCGGATGAGCAAGGAGGTTTCAGAGTGGGTAGGGGATGTGTAGATCAAGTGTTTACATTGAAGCATATATGTGAACAGTATTTAGATAAAGGTAGGGAAGTTTTTATTGCATTTATGGATTTAGAAAAGGCATATGATAGAGTGGATAGGGGAGCAATGTGGCAGATGTTGCAAGTATATGGAATAGGTGGTAAGTTACTAAATGCTGTAAAGAGTTTTTATGAGGATAGTGAGGCTCAGGTTAGGGTGTGTAGAAGAGAGGGAGACTACTTCCCGGTAAAAGTAGGTCTTAGACAGGGATGTGTAATGTCACCATGGTTGTTTAATATATTTATAGATGGGGTTGTAAAAGAAGTAAATGCTAGGGTGTTCGGGAGAGGGGTGGGATTAAATTATGGGGAATCAAATACAAAATGGGAATTGACACAGTTACTTTTTGCTGATGATACTGTGCTTATGGGAGATTCTAAAGAAAAATTGCAAAGGTTAGTGGATGAGTTTGGGAATGTGTGTAAAGGTAGAAAGTTGAAAGTGAACATAGAAAAGAGTAAGGTGATGAGGGTATCAAATGATTTAGATAAAGAAAAATTGGATATTAAATTGGGGAGGAGGAGTATGGAAGAAGTGAATGTTTTCAGATACTGCCCTTTACCGGGCAGGACCGAGTATAGTCGGTCCTCATAACGTGGTTTTTTGCACACGTCCTCCGACTCCCCCAGCGCATCTAGGTTCCCATTCTCTATTTCTGACCAATGACAGACCTTCCCTGAGTCGCCCCGGCTGAGCGGTGATGGCGGCTGCTCGCTTCCCATTGGTCGAGAGTGCAGAATGTAGACACTTCTACCTTGCCGGCGCCAAAACTCATGTTTCTCGGTCGAGTGTTCCTTATATACTGAAGCATTTCACCCTATACAATGTTGGTAAGTACTGATTTGTGTGTCTAGTGCGTAAATGAATAGTTTAGCCATATTTTGATATATATATATGAAGGCGTTGTGAAGCATATTACGAGTGCACCATGCAAATGAAAAAAGTGCAACAAAATAGGACCAAGTACAGTCGTTCCTGCCCTTTTAGGTGCAGTTTTCAAGTTTCGGTATATAAATATTTCCATAAAACTTGGTAGTGTATATATGAATTCAGTAATGGTCTGGGTGTGTACAGAACGTTTTTATTGTCCTTCCAGATCAATAAGAAATTGTTCTACGGTGAGTCCTCCAAGGATAAGTCGAAATTTGTCTGTATTTGTGATGATAGTGGCTCAGATCACGACCCAGATGATCTGGAAGTGGTGGAAACTGATGATGAATACTTGCCACAAGATGGAGAGGTGCCAACAGATGAGGAGGAAGCTATGCCACCATCCAAAAAGAAGAAATTGAACAAGAAGAAGATACTTGCTTACATGCAAGTATTGCAGCAACAAGAATAATCATGTCACATCCTCATTTTCCTGTGCCACATGCAAAGTAAACTATCCATCAAGATGGATAGAAATTGTTTCATAAAGTTTCATTGCAGAAATTAGTGATGTAAAAGGATTGTTCTTTCTCAGGGAACTCAGGAATATTTCATTTGTAAGTTGTATCCCATTGCAATGTGTCATTGTTGATAAGTAGTTCCTATTTCTATTTTTTAACTGCTTACAAATTGTTCAGAAACCAGTTCCATTTATGTTTTTTATATTGTCTACTTGTATAATAAATTTAAAAAATATTTATTTGTTTTTTTTACAACAATTGCAACCTTGCAACATTCTAAATTGTTATACCCCAAACGGGCAGGACCGAATATACTCGGTCTTCGAATATCTGCAATTGCCCGAGATGTTACTTTCACAACTCCGTTTGGATGGTCTCAGTGACCTTACATCGAGTGGCTCTATCTCCTCATACGAAATTACTTTCAAAATCCGTATTTTAGTCTGCCTTGCCCTCTGAAAGATACACAACATATCCCTCCAAACTGCCAATATCTCAAACCCCTCCTTTAAAGTGCAGATATTGTACTTCCCATTTCCAGGAGTCAAGTCCGACTATATAAAAATAACCGGTTTCCCTGAATCCCTTCACTATATATTACCCTGCTCACACTCAAACAGATCGTCAGGACCCAAATACCATTCGTCTCCATTCACTCCTATCTGACACGCTCACGCACGCTTGTTGGAAGTCCAAGCCCCTCGCCCACAAAACCTCCCTTACCCCCTCCCTCCAACGTTTTCGACGACGACCCCTACCTCGCCTTCCTTCCCCTACAGATTTATACGCTCTCCATGTCATTCTACTTTGATCCATTCTCTCTAAATGACCAAACCACCTCAACAACCCCTCTTCAGCCCTCTGACTAATACTTTTATTAACTCCACACCTTCTCCTAATTTCCACACTCCGAATTTTCTGCATAATATTTACACCACACATTGCCCTTAGACAGGACATCTCCACTGCCTCCAACCGCCTCCTCGCTGCAGCATTTACAACCCAAGCTTCACACCCATATAAGAGTGTTGGTACTACTATACTTTCATACATTCCCTTCTTTGCCTCCATAGATAACGTTTTTTGTCTCCACATATACCTCAATGCACCACTCACCTTTTTTCCTTCATCAATTCTATGATTAACCTCATCCTTCATAAATCCATCCGCTGACACGTCAACTCCCAAATATCTGAAAACATTCACTTCTTCCATACTCCTCCTCTCCAATTTGATATCCAATTTTTCTTTATCTAAATCATTTGATACCCTCATCACCTTACTCTTTTCTATGTTCGCTTTCCACTTTCGACCTTTACACACACTCCCAAACTCGTCCACTAACCTTTGCAATTTTTCCTTAGAACCTCCCATAAGCACAGTATCATCATCAAAAATAACTGTGTCAATTCCCATTTTGTATTTAATTCCCCATAATTTAATCCCACCCCTCTCCCCAACACCCTTGCATTTACTTCTTTTACACATATATATATATATATATTTTATTTATTTTTTTATTATCACACTGGCCGATTCCCACCAAGGCAGGGTGGCCCGAAAAAGAAAAACTTTCACCATCATTCACTCCATCACTGTCTTGCCAGAAGGGTGCTTTACACTACAGTTTTTAAACTGCAACATTAACACCCCTCCTTCAGAGTGCAGGCACTGTACTTCCCATCTCCAGGACTCAAGTCCGGCCTGCCGGTTTCCCTGAATCCCTTCATAAATGTTACTTTGCTCACACTCCAACAGCACGTCAAGTATTAAAAACCATTTGTCTCCATTCACTCCTATCAAACACGCTCACGCATGCCTGCTGGAAGTCCAAGCCCCTCGCACACAAAACCTCCTTTACCCCCTCCCTCCAACCCTTCCTAGGCCGACCCCTACCCCGCCTTCCTTCCACTACAGACTGATACACTCTTGAAGTTATTCTGTTTCGCTCCATTCTCTCTACATGTCCGAACCACCTCAACAACCCTTCCTCAGCCCTCTGGACAACAGTTTTGGTAATCCCGCACCTCCTCCTAACTTCCAAACTACGAATTCTCTGCATTATATTCACACCACACATTGCCCTCAGACATGACATCTCCACTGCCTCCAGCCTTCTCCTCGCTGCAACATTCATCACCCATGCTTCACACCCATATAAGAGCGTTGGTAAAACTATACTCTCATACATTCCCCTCTTTGCCTCCAAGGACAAAGTTCTCTGTCTCCACAGACTCCTAAGTGCACCACTCACTCTTTTTCCCTCATCAATTCTATGATTCACCTCATCTTTCATAGACCCATCCGCTGACACGTCCACTCCCAAATATCTGAATACGTTCACCTCCTCCATACTCTCTCCCTCCAATCTGATATTCAATCTTTCATCACCTAATCTTTTTGTTATCCTCATAACCTTACTCTTTCCTGTATTCACCTTTAATTTTCTTCTTTTGCACACCCTACCAAATTCATCCACCAATCTCTGCAGCTTCTCTTCAGAATCTCCCAAGAGCACAGTGTCATCAGCAAAGAGCAGCTGTGACAACTCCCACCCTGTGTGTGATTCTTTATCTTTTAACTCCACGCCTCTTGCCAAGACCCTCGCATTTACTTCTCTTACAACCCCATCTATAAATATATTAAACAACCACGGTGACATCACACATCCTTGTCTAAGGCCTACTTTTACTGGGAAAAAATTTCCCTCTTTTCTACATACTCTAACTTGAGCCTCACTATCCTCGTAAAAACTCTTCACTGCTTTCAGTAACCTACCTCCTACACCATACACTTGCAACATCTGCCACATTGCCCCCCTATCCACCCTGTCATACGCCTTTTCCAAATCCATAAATGCCACAAAGACCTCTTTAGCCTTATCTAAATACTGTTCACTTATATGTTTCACTGTAAACACCTGGTCCACACACCCCCTACCTTTCCTAAAGCCTCCTTGTTCATCTGCTATCCTATTCTCCGTCTTACTCTTAATTCTTTCAATTATAACTCTACCATACACTTTACCAGGTACACTCAACAGACTTATCCCCCTATAATTTTTGCACTCTCTTTTATCCCCTTTGCCTTTATACAAAGGAACTATGCATGCTCTCTGCCAATCCCTAGGTACCTTACCCTCTTCCATACATTTATTAAATAATTGCACCAACCACTCCAAAACTATATCCCCACCTGCTTTTAACATTTCTATCTTTATCCCATCAATCCCGGCTGCCTTACCCCCTTTCATTTTACCTACTGCCTCACGAACTTTCCCCACACTCACAACTGGCTCTTCCTCACTCCTACAAGATGTTATTCCTCCTTGCCCTATACACGAAATCACAGCTTCCCTATCTTCATCAACATTTAACAATTCCTCAAAATATTCCCTCCATCTTCCCAATACCTCTAACATATATATATGTCGTGCCGAATATGTAAAACTGGTCAATTAGCAAGAACTCATTTAAAATTAAGTCCTTTCTAAAATTTTCTCTTATACGTTTAAAGATATATTTTTTTCATTAATGTTAATGTAAAAAAATTTAATTTTGCACCAAAAGAATCTTAGAAAACTTACCTAACCTTATTATAACAAGAACAATTTATTTTAGCCTAACCCAACTAAATATATTTTAGATTTGTTTACAATAATTTAATACTAAACAAACACAGTGAAATATATTTTTTTCGTTAGGTTCAGAATGATTTTGGCGAAATTATTGCATACACAAATTTTCACTTGTCCTATATGGCAAGATGAGCGTTGCTATTTAAGCCAAGATCGCAAGTTATATATATATATATATATATATATATATATATATATATATATATATATATATATATATATATATATACATAATATTACAACCCAGGATTCAAATGGCCTGTTACCCCGGGTGTAATGGGAGCAAATAAACAGTAGAAAAAGTTTAGACTTATATTATCCTTCACCAATTTATAACAGCAATATGTACACTATGTACAGTGATAAGTATAGTGCACTCCACGGTAAGCAAGGCAGAAATAGAAGCCACAAGATAGCAGACCGTGCTTCAACCAGCTCTAGAATGGGAATGACAAGGGCAGACAGGAGAGCGGTACCCACATAACCTCTGCGATTGCCAAAACCATCTTCTTATTGGCTAGAACCTGGTCACTAGTTGAACGACGGGGCCCCATCACCAACTCTTAGCAACCTGGTTAGCTGGTTGGGGGAGATAGCCTGTAAATGAGGGTGTGTACGTGCGCCGAATAAAGGTTACGTACTCTTTCATATGTGGTATTTTGCCAAGGAGAGGAGTTGGAAATGAATGGTTGTCCAGGGCAATTGGTGTCAATTGCTGGCTGGACAAATACTGTAAGGAAAATGCGGTAACATTCATTGACAACTGGGACCTCTTCTATGGCAGAAATGACATGTATGCCAGGGATGGGGTTCACTTATCTAGGTGTGGGGTGGGAGCACTGGCAACTGCAGTGGAGGGAGCTGTTAGGACTTTAAACTAGGAATAGTTAGTGGTATGGGTTTTGGCAGGAAAACAGTGAAGTCCCAGTGTAGTAATATTATGAGTTCTAGGGGAACTAGTAATAAGCAGAACAAGGTAGATATTGAAAAGCCAGTGACACTAGGTGATAAGGACAGTAATAGGTTTAGTAGAAAAACAGAAATGAGCAGGAAGGGTAAAGAGAAAGGAGAGTCTTTCAATGTTTATTATGCTAATAGCCGTAGTGCTAGGAATAAGATGGACGAGTTGAGATTAGTTGCTAGTGCAGGTAACATTGATGTATTTGCCTTAACTGAGACGTGGTTTAATTCAAAAAGTCGGGACATGCCTGCGGAATGTCACATTCAGGGTTTTAAATTGTTCCAAGTAGATAGAAGTATCGGGAAGGGGGGTGGGGTGGCATTGTATGTCCGAGATCGCTTGAACTGTTGCATAAAAACGGGTATTAAGTCTGAAGTAACACATACAGAGTCTGTTTGGATAGAATTTTCAGAGGGGCATGAAAAACTGATTTTAGGAGTGATATACCGTCCCCCAAACTTAGATAGGGACCAAGGGAGACTACTATGGGAGGAAATTGTTAGGGCCACAAGGCACGATAATGTAGTAATTCTAGGAGACTTTAACTTTAGTCATATTGATTGGAATTTCTTGACTGGGAATTTAGAATCATACGACTTCTTAGAAGTAGTTCAGGATTGTTTTTTGAAGCAGTTTGTGACAGAACCTACAAGGGGAAATAACCTGCTTGATAAGACACATGTGCAACATCTGGGTATCTTTATTGTAGACGTTTCGCCATCCAGTGGCTTTATCAATACAAATTCTAGGACATAACTTGAAGACAGTAGAACTATGTACAGAAGATGAGGTAATCAGTCCCTCAACCTAGGAGTAGGTGCGAACAGCACCATAGTCGTGGAGATTCTGAAGCAGAAGAAAGAATCCTGGCGCTTATATAGTAACGTCAGGTGAAGCAGACGAGGGCAAATTCACTGGTAGGCGGGATTCCCCAGTGGAAGTAGGTCCTTCCCAAAGAGATGGGTTAGTTGTAGTAGTAGTTGTCGTAGTCGTGAAGGTTATGTACATGTCCTCAGAATTAAGATTCCATGATGTTGCAGTGTCTGACAAGTTGTGTACGAATGGTATATAATACCGACAAGATGAGAGTAAGACACATGTGCAACATCTGGGTATCTTTATTGTAGACGTTTCGCCATCCAGTGGCTTTATCAATACAAATTCTAGGACATAACTTGAAGACAGTAGAACTATGTACAGAAGATGAGGTAATCAGTCCCTCAACCTAGGAGTAGGTGCGAACAGCACCATAGTCGTGGAGATTCTGAAGCAGAAGAAAGAATCCTGGCGCTTATATAGTAACGTCAGGTGTAGCAGACGAGGGCATATTCACTGGTAGGCGGGATTCCCCAGTGGAAGTAGGTCCTTCCCAAAGAGATGGGTTAGTTGTAGTAGTAGTTGTCGTAGTCGTGAAGGTTATGTACATGTCCTCAGAATTAAGATTCCTTTGGGAAGGACCTGCTTCCACTGGGGAATCCCGCCTACCAGTGAATTTGCCCTCGTCTGCTTCACCTGACGTTACTATATAAGCGCCAGGATTCTTTCTTCTGCTTCAGAATCTCCACGACTATGGTGCTGTTCGCACCTACTCCTAGGTTGAGGGACTGATTACCTCATCTTCTGTACATAGTTCTACTGTCTTCAAGTTATGTCCTAGAATTTGTATTGATAAAGCCACTGGATGGCGAAACGTCTACAATAAAGATACCCAGATGTTGCACATGTGTCTTACTCTCATCTTGTCGGTATTATATACCATTCGTACACAACTTGTCAGACACTGCAACATCATGGAATCTTAATTCTGAGGACATGTACATAACCTTCACGACTACGACAACTACTACTACAACTAACCCATCTCTTTGGGAAGGACCTACTTCCACTGGGGAATCCCGCCTACCAGTGAATATGCCCTCGTCTGCTACACCTGACGTTACTATATAAGCGCCAGGATTCTTTCTTCTGCTTCAGAATCTCCACGACTATGGTGCTGTTCGCACCTACTCCTAGGTTGAGGGACTGATTACCTCATCTTCTGTACATAGTTCTACTGTCTTCAAGTTATGTCCTAGAATTTGTATTGATAAAGCCACTGGATGGCGAAACGTCTACAATAAAGATACCCAGATGTTGCACATGTGTCTTACTCTCATCTTGTCGGTATTATATACCATTCGTACACAACTTGTCAGACACTGCAACATCATGGAATCTTAATTCTGAGGACATGTACATAACCTTCACGACTACGACAACTACTACTACAACTAACCCATCTCTTTGGGAAGGACCTACTTCCACTGGGGAATCCCGCCTACCAGTGAATATGCCCTCGTCTGCTTCACCTGACGTTACTATATAAGCGCCAGGATTCTTTCTTCTGCTTCAGAATCTCCACGACTATGGTGCTGTTCGCACCTACTCCTAGGTTGAGGGACTGATTACCTCATCTTCTGTACATAGTTCTACTGTCTTCAAGTTATGTCCTAGAATTTGTATTGATAAAGCCACTGGATGGCGAAACGTCTACAATAAAGATACCCAGATGTTGCACATGTGTCTTACTCTCATCTTAACCTTTCCTAGGCCGACCCCTACCCCGCCTTCCTTCCACTACAGACTGTTTCGTTTCTCCATTCTCTCTACATGTCCGAACCACCTCAACAACCCTTCCTCAGCCCTCTGGACAACAGTTTTGGCAATCCCGCACCTCCTCCTAACTTCCAAACTACGAATTCTCTGCATTATATTCACACCACACATTGCCCTCAGACATGACGTCTCCACTGCCTCCAGCCTTCTCCTCGCTGCAACATTCATCACCCATGCTTCACACCCATATAAGAGCGTTGGTAAAACTATACTCTCATACATTCCCCTCTTTGCCTCCAAGGACAAAGTTCTTTGTCTCCACAGACTCCTAAGTGCACAGCTCACCCTTTTCCCCTCATCAATTCTATGATTCACCTCATCTTTCATAAACCCATCCGCTGACACGTCCACTCCCAAATATTAGAATACATTCACCTCTTCCATACTCTCTCCCTCCAATCTGATATCCAATCTTTCATCACCTAATCTTTTTGTTCTCCTCATAACCTTACTCTTTCCTGCATTCACTTTTAATTTTCATCTTTTACATACCCTACCAAATTCATCCACCAATCTCTGCAACTTCTCTTCAGAATCTCCCAAGAGCACAGTGTCATCAGCAAAGAGCAAGTGTAACAACTCCCACTTTATGTGTGATTCTTTATCTTTTAACACCACACCTCTTGCCAAGACCCTCGCATTTACTTCTCTTACAACCCCATCTATAAATATATTAAACAACCACGGTGACATCACACATCCTTGTCTAAGGCCTACTTTTACTGGGAAATAATCTCCCTCTTTCCTACATACTCTAACTTGAGCCTCACTATCCTCGTAAAAACTCTTCACTGCTTTCAGTAACCTACCTCCTATACCATACACCTGCAACATCTGCCACATTGCACCCCTATCCACCCTGTCATACGCCTTTTCCAAATCCATAAATGCCACAAAAACCTCTTTAGCCTTATCTAAATACTGTTCACTTATATGTTTCACTGTAAACACCTGGTCCACACACCCCCTACCTTTCCTAAAGCCTCCTTGTTCATCTGCTATCCTATTCTCCGTCTTACTCTTAATTCTTTCAATAATAACTCTACCATACACTTTACCAGGTATATTCAACAGACTTATCCCCCTATAATTTTTGCACTCTTTTGTCCCCTTTGCCTTTATACAAAGGAACTAAGCATGCGCTCTGCCAATCCCTTGGTACCTTATCCTCTTCCATACATTTATTAAATAATAGCAACAACCACTCCAAAACTATATCCCCACCTGCTTTTAACATTTCTATCTTTATCCCATCAATCCCGGCTGCCTTACCCCCTTTCATTTTACCTACTGCCTCACGAACTTCCCCCACACTCACAACTGGCTCTTCCTCACTCCTACAAGATGTTATTCCTCCTTTTCCTAAACACGAAATCACAGCTTCCCTATCTTCATCAACATTTAACAATTCCTCAAAATATTCCCTCCATCTTCCCAATACCTCTAACTCTCCATTTAATAACTCTCCTCTCATATTTTTAACTGACAAATCCATTTGTTCTCTAGGCTTCCTTAACTTGTTAATCTCACTCCAAAATTTTTCTTATTTTCAACAAAATTTGTTGATTATATATATATATATATATATATATATATATATATATATATATATATATATATATATATATATATATATATATATATATATATATATATATATATATATATATATATATATATATATATATATATATATATATATATATATATATATATATATATTTCAACAATTGGCCGTTTCTCACCGAGGCAGGGTGACCCAAAAAGAGAGAAAATCCCCAAAAAGAAAATACTTTCATCATTCAACACTTTCACCTCACTCACACATAATCACTGTTTTTGCAGAGAGGTTCAGAATACAACAGTTTAGAAACATATAAATAGATATTTAACATATCCCTTAAAACTGTCAATATCCCAAACCCCTCCTTTAAAGCACAGACATTGTACTTCCCATTTCCAGTACTCAAATCCGGCTATATAAAAATAACTGGTCAGGTCCCAAAAACCATTTGTCTTCATTCACTCCTATCTAACACGCTCACGCACGCTTGCTGGAAGTCCAAGCCCCTCGTCCACAAAACCTCTTTTACCCCCTCCCTCCAACCTTTTCGAGGACGACCCCTACCCCGCCTTCCTTTCCCTACAGATTTATACGCTCTCCAAGTCATTCTACTTTGATTCATTCTCTCTAAATGAAAATAACCACCTCAACAACCCCTCTTCAGTCCTCTGACTAATACTTTTATTAACTCCACACCTCCTAATTTCCACACTCTGAATTTTCTGCAGAATATTTACACCACACATTGCCCTTAGACAGGACATCTCCACTGCCTCCAACCGCCTCCTCGCTGCAGCATTTACAACCCATGATTCCACCCACAAACGAGTGTTGGTACCACTATACTTTCATACATTCCTTTCTTTGCCTCTATAGATACCTTTTTTTTGTCTCCAAATATACCTAAACGCTCCACTCACCTTTTTTCCTTCATCAATTCTATAGTTAACCTCATCCATCATAAACCCATCCGCTGACACGCCAACTCCCAAATATCTGAAAACATTCACTTCTTCCATACTCCCTCTCCCTTTATCTAAATCATTTGATACCCTCATCACCTTGCTCTTATCTATGTTCATTTTCAACTTTCTATCTTTACACACCCTCCCAAACTCATCCACTAACCTTTGCAACTTTCCTTTAGAAACTCCGATAAGCACAGTATCTTCAGCAAAAGTAACCTGTCACTTCCCATTTTGAATTTGATTCCCCATAATTTAATCCCACCCCTCTCCCGAACACCCTAGCATTTACTTCTTTTACAACCCCATCTATAAATATATTAAACAACCATGGTGACATTACACATCCCTGTCTAAGACCTACTTTTACCGGGAAGTTGTCTCCCTCTCTTCTACACCCTAACCTGAGCCTCACTTACCTTATAAAAACTCTTTACAGCATTTAGTAACTTACCACCTATTCCATATATTTGCAACATCTGCCAGATTGCTCAACTATCCACTCTATCATATGCCTTTTCTAAATCCATAAATGCAATAAAAACTTCCCTACCTTTATCTAAATACTGTTCACATCCATTCTTCAATGTAAACACTTGATCTACACATCCCCTACCCACTCTGAAGCCTCCTTGCTCATCCGCAATCCTACTCTGTCTTACCTCTAATTCTTACTATAATAACCCCACTTTTCCTGGTATACTCAGTAAACATATTTCCCTATAATTATTACAGTCTCTTTTGCCCCACTTCCTTTACATATATATATATATATATATATATATATATATATATATATATATATATATATATATATATATATATATATATATATATATTTATATTTATATATATATATTATACATATATATATAATATATACATATATATAATATATACATATAATATATATATGTCGTGCCGAATATATAAAACTGGTCAATTAGCAAGAACTCATTTAAAATTAAGTCCTTTCTGAAATTCTCTTATACGTTTAAAAATAGATTTTTTTAATTAATGTTAATGTAAAAAAATTTAATTTTGCACCAAAAGAATCTTAGAAAACTTACCTAACCTTATTATAAAAAAAAAATTATTTTATCCTAACCCAACTAAATATATTTTAAATACTTCACAATAATTTAGTACTAAACAAACAATAATATATTTTTTTCGTTAGGTTCAGAATGATTTTGGAGAAATTATTGCATACACAAATTTTCACTTGTCCTATATGGCAAGATGAGCGTTGCTATTTAAGCCAAGATCGCAAGTTCTGCCTATTCAGCAGTGATGGAGTGAATCGACTCAAGAAATCGTAATGACACGATTGCAAATAAACCATACCCCCGGCCGTGATTGAACCCGCGGTCATAGAGTCTCGAATAAGAAATTTTATAAAGAACTTCAGAATGTGGTCTGTTACTATTTTCTTCTTATGCAACAAGATTTTGGATCAGAGTTAGTTAAAGGTATTTTAGAGTCTAGGGGAAATAATTTCAACTGGGAAACTCCATAGAATAATATTCAAATTTATTAAAGTATTTAAATACAATACTTTATCTTTTCTCTGTACCTAATATTATATCTTAATACTTTGTACAATAAATTTACAATATATATATTTAGTTCAATTCATTTCAAATTCATGGAAGTATCACAATAATAAGGAAGATTAATTTTTCTTCCTGTAATTAAGTCTTCACTAACATTTATGTCTTTGCCTTAAGAAGACTGTGTAAACTCAAACTACAAAATGTACAAGATTCAACAAGACCTTTGAATCCGGCCGTAAAGGAAGTAGAAAGCAAGAGTTTGTCTGAGAAGACGTATCTCTATGGATTACTGAACTGACCAAGAATATAAATATCAAAACAATCTTCAGAGCAATGAGGAACAAACTGAGTCAGCTCTAGAGCCTAATTCTCAAACCCATTCAAACTGTACACCCTAAGAGAGAACCAATATACGATCAGTTGTCAAGGCTAGAACAGGGAGCGGACTGACTACCTGCCAGTCTGTTGACCCGTCGTCAGGTTGGATCACCTGACCCAAACGTCAGTCAGCCGGACATAAACAATTGAACAATTCACCGGATGGTTCCGAGACTTATGCTCTATATACATAAGAAATCCTACCTAACAATAATAATAATAATAATAATAATAATAATAATAAAATAATAGTGATAATACCATGGTATTTTTTATACATTAAGAGATAATAATATAACGCCGAAAGTCTCTATTTTAGCTATAAACGGGGACTTTCGCGCTATAATATTAAGTGATGATCATATTCTCTTACAATAGTTAAATATCACAGGATGACCAATCTCCAAGATATAACACCCCCTCTGTACAACAATAGGTCGCAGTAGGGAGTTTGCAAGCGTCCTCGATAATATCTTCTTTATAGTAAGCATCCTCTTGGTAAATAAGGCATGTAGGATGACGGAAGAATGGAGATGAAAGAACTCGATCAGCATGGTTATTTGCCAGAGGATGAGCTTCTGGAACAATGGCCGGAAGAACTATCTGGAGTGGCATCCATCACAATTCGAGAATAGGAGTCTCAGACATATGACTGTCAGGGTCATCCATGTGGACTTAATACTTCGTCCCATCAACGAAACGGTTTTCATAATCATACTGTCAATATAAAAGAAAATCATTAACAAAAAAATATATAATTTATATATAAATTAGGCTTTAAGAGTACTCATTTATTAACTTTACATTTTAAGGTATACTTTGTTTTTTTCAGGGGCGAGAAAGGGCATCAGCAATTATGTTAAGAGTTCCACTGAAGTGTTGAATACTAATCAAATAAGGTTGGATCCTCAGAGCCCACCTGAGGATCCGGGTGTTCTTTGATTTCATAGAATTAATATAAATTAAAGGGTTGTGATCAGAAAATACCATAATTTTATGGGGGGAGGTTCCCAGATAAACGTCAAAATGTTCCAAAGATATTACTAGGGCAAGAGCTTCTTTCTCTACAGTGGCGTAATTCTTTTGGTGACGTTTCAACTTTGAAGAAAAATAAGATATAGGATGCAAAATATCAGTAGAGGGGGATTTCTGAAGTAACACCGCCCCCACAGCATAACCGCTGGCATCAATGTGTAAATAGAAGGGTTGATTAAAGTCAGGACTTTTCAATACGGGTGACGAAGAAAGCAACCGCTTCAACCGATTAAAAGCTATCTCACAATCTTTCGACCAGCAAAACTTCATCTTACTACTGGTCAACTCAGTAAGAGGAGACGCAACCTGAGAAAAATTAGGACAGAAACGTCGATAATAACCAGTCATTCCAAGGAACCTCTGTACAGACTTTCTATCTTGAGGGATAGGAAACTCGGCAATGGCCCTAACTTTTACATCAACAGGACGTACCTCGCCCTGGCCTATACAAAAACCGAGGTATTTAATCTTGGCTTGTCCAAACTGACACTTGGCTAAATTTATGGTGAAGTTGTACTTTTCTAACTTCTTAAATAAGGTTTCCAGGCGAATTAAATGTTGCTCCCACTCATTGCTATATATAACAAGATCATCTAGATATGCATCCACTCCTTCTAAATGATTGGTCAGCAGGTTCATCAGGCGCTGAAAGGTAGAGGCCGCGTTACACAACCCGAAGGGCATAACGCGATAATTGAATAATCCGCCTTGTATAGTAAATGCGGATATTTCTTGGGCTCGCTGGGTAAGCGGCACTTGGTAATAGCCCCTTAATAAATCCAGGCGGGTAACATAGGCGGCTCCTGATACTCTGTCTATTAGATCATCAATACGGGGCAGTGGGAAACCATCCGGTACCGTGAGAGCATTAACCTTACGATAATCAGTGCACATTCTAGAAGTTCCATCAGGCTTGGGAACTAATATACAGGGTGAGGCCCACGGACTTTTACTTCGCTCTATGAGTCCATGGGACAACAAAAATTCTACTTCTTTGTTTAATGCTTCTTGTTTGAGTGGACTTGCCCTATAAGGTGACTGTTTGCAAGGCTTAGCTCCTTGTACATCTATGTCATGAATACCCAATGTGCAACACCTAGGGACATCATCGAATAAAACCTCATAACGTAATATCAAGTCTTTGATATCTTTTGCTTTTTCCAAATCAAGGTCCATAAGAAAGGTATCAAGAGATTGCAATGTCTCTGAATTTTTTAAACGTACTTCTATCGCTTTAGAGATGCTGGGCAGACGTACATTTTCAGTTTCAGCTAAAGGAAGAACTGTCGTAATTGGTACGAGACTAGGGTGGTAAGCCTTAAGTTGGTTTATGTGATAAGTACGTTTTGCTTTTCTCTTTCCTGGAGTTCGTAGTACATAATTTACCTCATTGAGCCGCTCAATCACTTCCAAAGGACCTTCGTATCTAGGTTGCAGAGCGTGTCCAGGTAAAAATTTCTGTGCCATCACCCTGTCACCTGGTTTAAAGAAGCGAGAGCGTGTGTGTTTGTCATAACAATGCTTCATCTTGGATTGGGCCTTAGCTAAGTTTTTTGAGGCTAATTCCCTCAGTTGTGACAAACGCTTTTGCATTAGAGTTGGAGTTGTTTTAAATGAGGGTTCTGATTTTCCCATCCATGAATCTTTTAGTACAGCGAGGGGGCCGCGTACTTGGTGTCCGTAAATTAATTCAAATGGACTAAACCCAGTGCTTTCTTGTTCGCTTTCCCTGAAGGCAAACAAGAGAAATAGTATTCCCTCGTCCCAGTCTCGGGAAAACTGCTCGCAATACGTTCTCAACATTGATTTTAATGTTTGATGAAATCGTTCGTGGGCTCCTTGTCACTGAGGGTGGTATGCAACAGAAGATACGGACTTAATTCCGAGGCGAGATAAGGCATCGCAAAACATCTTAGAGGTAAAATTTGAACCTTGATCGGATTGAATTATTCGGGGAATCCCCACCTGAGAAAAAATTTTGCAAAGCTCGAACAATGGTGCGAGAATTATTTTTTCTCAAAGGGATAGCTTCCGGATATCGAGTAACGACATCCATAATTGCAAACAGATATTGATTTCCTTGTTTAGTCCTGGGTAACGGACCAACACAATCTATTATCAGGCGTGAGAAGGGCTCACCACTGACGGGAATCGGAATGAGGGGAACTGGTGGAGGTGTGTGCGAAGGTTTGCCGGTCACTTGGCAGACTTGACAACTTTTTAGATAGCTTTCCACAGTCTCCTTCATTCTGGGCCAATGAAAATGCTTGGCTATTTTGCCCAGCGTTTTCTTTACTCCCAAATGTCCTCCCATGGGACTATGGTGGGCGAAACTAATAGCTAATTCTCTAAAGGTGTTAGGTAGCACTACTAGATGTTTGCTGGTAGACAGATGATCGTCGGAAGACAAAAGAGACTTTTCCTTTCTCATTAATATACCATTAGCAAGATAGTAACAATTGTCCAGGTCTTGGGCGTCGTCTTCTGTAATAGCTATCTCTCGTAATTTCTCTAGGGATGGATCAAGGAACTGATCCCTTATTAAATCTTCTTTCGATAGCATTTTAATATCAGAATCTTGAAAAGGGCCGATCATAGAATATTTCAGATTTGAAGATCCGGGTTGTAAGGATCGGCTGAACAATAAACCGAGACCTAAATCCTCGCCTTCACTTAGGACTTCAGTTGACAAAGGATTTTGAGGCGCTCTAGACATTGCTCTAGTTATAACATTGAGAGGAAATAAGGTAGGAGCCTCTTTTCGAGCTTCTATGGCATAGTTAATGTCAGTAGAATTATCAATAACTAGAGGCTCTCGGCTTATACCCGGATAGTCTAGATCATTGCCTATGAGTAAGTCAACGCCCTGAATAGGAAAAGTTTCACTGGATATACCTACCGACACAAAGCCAGTATAGGTTGGTGTTTGGATGTATATCCTGTGAAGAGGCACTTATAATGGCGCCTCCATAGGCTTCTAATAACACATCTAGCTTGGTGTGAGTCATATCACTTACGGGAAGTATGCCGTGCTTCAGTAAGGTTAAATAACTTCCAGTATCACGGAAGGAATTAACTTCAACTAATTGAGCCTCGTCTATCCCAACTTTCACTTTAGCAAAGTAGGGACTCATAGCCGAGCGATTATCTTGTTCTGAAATAGCTCTAGTATTGAGTCATCTAGAATGACTAATTCGCTCTTGCGAACCCAGTTCGGGACTAGGATTCAGTTTTTTTTGAGTTGTCGATGAAGATATTACACGAGTTGGGAAACGAGGTTGCTCGTTCCTGGTATCCCCCTCTAGCCAATAACAGTGTTTCCTTAAATGCCCTTTTTATTACAGTAAGTGCAGTTCAATTCACTGTTATACCTTAGTGGTTTTGAACTTTTCCTAGAGTTAGATCTAAATTTATCAATAATGGGTGTGGAGGCAAAATAAGAGGTCGGGCAAGGATTCTGTATGCGACGTATCTCTGTAAGATTAGATTGTCCTTTCTTAAGGGCATATTTAGTCACTGTTTCCTTACTTTTTCTTTCGCCAATCAATTGTTGAGATATTTCATAATTATCGGCGAGTGAGGCTGTTTCTAGTATATTTACTATGGGGCAACTAATCAAATACCTATGCAAGTCTTCTGGTAAATTATTATACAAATCCTCATGCAAGATCAACTGGTAAAGATTTTTCATAGATTTACAGTTAGAAGCTCTACACCATCTCTCAAAAGCGATTTTCTTTTCACGTGCAAAATCTACATACGACTGAGTTGGCTGGCGTTTTAATGCTCTAAAGGTTTTTTGATAACTTACTGGGAGGAGATCATAAGCCTCGAGGATAGCCTTCTTAACGGAATCATAATTCACATACTTCTCAAAAGGTAACGTAGCCGTACAACTTTGAGCTTTACCAGACAATGAAGTATGTAATAAGGTTGCCCAGTGTTGTCGGGGCCAGCGCATAGCACGTGCCTGATTCTCAGACTTCAAAATAAGTATCTAAATCTCCGTCATTAAACCCTGGAACCATACATGCGGCTTTCTGTATATTGAAAGCATCATTCGAGGATTCAGTATATCTTTCGCTCACATTACCTTGTTGTTGTCTTATATAGTGGAGCGTTTCCCTTTGGAAGTCTTCTTCATCCAATTTACGTTGAGCCTCAATTTGAGCAGTCTGTAAAATAAATAGTCTCTCTAATTTCTCAAACTGACTTTGAGAAATATGCCCCGACGGTATCGAAAAGGAAGGAATTGAACTGGCGGTACGTGGATATTCCTTTGGACGTGCACCCTGGTGAGTGACAGACTGACCATTAATAGGAATTCCTTCAGTAACGGGCGAATGCAGAACAGCGGCTGCACCCTGCAGTACTTCATCTACTTTAATAGAAGCCAAAGCGGGACCTGATCTATCGGGTTCAATTTCAAGATCAACTCCATGAAATGGTTCTCCTAATACTTCAAATCTCGACTGGTAGTTTACTTGAGAAACTAAACTTTCAAAATCAGAATCTTCTGCTACATGATCTTCAGAGGCCCCCGGAAACAATTTGTTTCTAATTATTGCCCTTACGGTATTGGCTGTGTAATATCTATCGTATGGTACTCCCAATTTACGGGCTATCTGCCAGCACGTTTGAAGTTTCAAGGAGTCCAGCTTTGACAATGTTAAATCTTCAAATAAATGTTTAATGTGATCTTCCATGATAAAAATTTTGAAATTAACTAAAGATACATTCCTAGTATATAGCTTTAATATTGTTCTTTTGATCAATGTCTTAGAACAACAGAGCTCCCGGACAGGTACCCCATTTGTTGCGAATAAGAAATTTTATAAAGAACTTCAGAATGTGGTCTGTTACTATTTTCTTCATAGGCAACAAGATTTTGGATCAGAGTTAGTTAAAGGTATTTTAGAGTCTAGGGGAAATAATTTCAACTGGGAAACTCCATAGAATAATATTCAAATTTATTAAAGTATTTAAATACAATACTTTATCTTTTCTCTGTACCTAATATTATATCTTAATACTTTGTACAATAAATTTACAATATACATATTTAGTTCAAAATCATGGAAATATCACATTAATAAGGAAGATTAATTTTTCTTCCTGTAATTAAGTCTTCACTAACATTTACGTCTTTGTCTTAACAAGACTGTGTAAACTCAAACTACAAAATGTACAAGATTCAACAAGACCTTTGAATCCGGCCGTAAAGGAAGTAGAAAGCAAGAGTTTGTCTGAGAAGACGTATCTCTATGGATTACTGAACTGACCAAGAATATAAATATCAAAACAATCTTCAGAGCAATGAGGAACAAACTGAGTCAGCTCTAGAGACTAATTCTCAAACCCATTCAAACTGTACACCCTAAGAGAGAACCAATATACGATCAGTTGTCAAGGCTAGAACAGGGAGCGGACTGACTACCTGCCAGTCTGTTGACCCGTCGTCAGGTTGGATCACCTGACCCAAACGTCAGTCAGCCGGACATAAACAATTGAACAATTCACCGGATGGTTCCGAGACTTATGCTCTATATACATAAGAAATCCTACCTAACAATAATAATAATAATAATAATAAAATAGGGATAATACCATGGTATTTTTTATATATTTTAACAGATAATAATATAACGCCGAAAGTCTCTATTTTAGCTATAAACGGGGACTTTCGCGCTATAATATTAAGTGATGATCATATTCTCTTACAATAGTTAAATAACACAGGATGACCAATTTCCAAGATATAACAGTGAGGTGTGGGTTACCTCTTTATATACCTTCCTTTGATGCTTTACTTTCACTGTTCCTTGACAATGTGAGTAGTCACGAAAGCGCTTGGAACTTCTCTATTCATTCACAGTGGTTGTTTTGCATATTCTGAAATCACCTGTTTACTGTGATCTTATTGCAAAATATATATATATATATATATATATATATATATATATATATATATATTATATATATATATATAATTATATGTGTATATAAATATATATATATATACATATATATATACGTATATATAAATATATATATATATATATATATATATATATATATGTCGTGCCGAACAGGCAGAACTTGCGATCTTGGCTTAAATAGCAACGATCATCTTGCCATATAGGACAAGTGAAAATTTGTGTATGCAATTATTTCGCCAAAATCATTCTGAACCTAACGAAAAAAATATATTTCACTGTGTTTGTTTAGTATTAAATTATTGTAAACAAATCTAAAATATATTTAGTTGGGTTAGGCTAAAATAAATTGTTCTTGTTATAATAAGGTTAGGTAAGTTTTCTAAGTTGCTTTTGGTGCAAAATTATAAATTTTTACATTAACATTAATGAAAAAAATATATCTTTAAACGTATAAGAGAAAATATTAGAAAGGACTTAATTTTAAATGAGTTCTTGCTAATTGACCAGTTTTACATATTCGGCACGACTATATATATATATATATATATATATATATATATATATATATATATATATATATATATATATATATATATATATATATATATATATATATATATATATATATGTCGTGCCGAATAGGCAGAACTTGCGATCTTGGCTTAAATAGCAACGCTCATCTTGCCATATAGGACAAGTGAAAATTTGTGTATGCAATAATTTCGCCAAAATCATTCTGAACCTAACGAAAAAAATATATTTCACTGTGTTTGTTTAGTATTAAATTATTGTAAACAAATCTAAAATATATTTAGTTGGGTTAGGCTAAAATAAATTGCTCTTGTTATAATAAGGTTAGGTAAGTTTTCTAAGTTCCTTTTGGTGCAAAATTATAAATTTTTACATCAACATTAATGAAAAAAATATATCTTTAAACGTATAAGAGAAAATTTTAGAAAGGACTTAATTTTAAATGAGTTCTTGCTAATTGACCAGTTTTACATATTCGGCACGACATATATATATATATATATATATATATATATATATATATATATATATATATATATATATATATATATATATATATATATATATATATATATATATATATATATATATATATATATATAATATATATATATATATATATATATATATATATATATATATATATATATATATATATATATATATATATATAATGTATATATATATATATATATATATATATATATATCGTGCCGAATATGTAAAACTGGTCAATTAGCAAGAACTCATTTAAAATTAAGTCCTTTCTAAAATTTTCTCTTATACGTTTAAAGATATATTTTTTTCATTAATGTTAATGTAAAAATTTATAATTTTGCACCAAAAGGAACTTAGAAAACTTACCTAACCTTATTATAACAAGAACAATTTATTTTAGCCTAACCCAACTAAATATATTTTAGATTTGTTTACAATAATTTAATACTAAACAAACACAGTGAAATATATTTTTTTCGTTAGGTTCAGAATGATTTTGGCGAAATTATTGCATACACAAATTTTCACTTGTCCTATATGGCAAGATGAGCGTTGCTATTTAAGCCAAGATCGCAAGTTCTATTCGGCACGACATATATATATATATATATATATATATATATATATATATATATATATATATATATATATATATATATATATATATATATATATATGTAGACAGCCTGTACTGTCTGCACAGACAGCCCATGCTGTCTGCCAGCTTAGTTCATATTTCGCGCCACTCAAGTGCTGCCCTCTGTAGCCAGGCCTCTCGGTGGGCACGCCAGCCTGCCTGCCCTTGCCACTCTCTCACTCTGGCACAGCGGCCTCAGTCAAGACACAAGTCCTACTAGCTCTCTCCCTCGTGGGCATGGCCCTCCCGGGCCATGGGCACAACACACAAGCCTGTGTACCCACCACGACTTAACAATAAAGTAAGAAGCCTCCGAAGACATATCATTTACTCCCCGCTACAAGTTACACCAAACAAACTCGTTATAATTGGTGGGAAGCGGTGGTTGCAGCAGTTGTGTTTGCCTGGAGAGAGGAAGGAAGGAATGAAGTCATCTTCACTTCATCACCCTATACAAGAAGCATCCGTCTCTCAACATGTTATCATGATGTCGTGTCTGCACGTTTGAGCATCCAGACACAGGTACAAGCAGGATCCAGCTGAAATTTGCCGAATTTCTTCGAGAATTGTAAGTGGCGTTCCAGTGACTCCACGCTACAGCGTCCCACGCTGTTTCTCAAATTACGTGTTCAGCGTCACTTGTATGTTGCTGTTGTTGTTCGGCTCAGCACAGCTACTTCAGCAAGCCAGAGGTGAGTTTTGTGGTGATTTCTGCGTCCAGTGTGAACTTCTCCACGTGTTTGTGGGTGGGAGAGGAGGAAGTGGCCAGTTCCGTTCCTCACCTCACCCATGCTCGCCCTACTCACACTCACCCGTCTACCATACACTCACCACTACTCACTCCCTCTGCTGTGTTTTCTGCTGTTTTCCGTGTGAATTCATTGCCAGAGCTGTGTATCCGAGTGCCCAAGGCCACTCGAAGCTACATGGATCAGCATGCCACATAGATCACGACGCCACGTGGATCCTGACGCCACGTGAGGTGTGGACGATGCCACGTGGATCTACAAACCACGTGAGTTACCAAATGTCCCAGGCCTCATGCTGTGCTCTGCTGCCCGACTTCTCGACATCACCGATGCTGCTGCCTGACTTCATGACATCACGATGTCTGCCTGATGTCACCTCAAGATGTCTGCTGACGTCACAGTGCTGCAGACGGAAGATATATGTCGTGTGTTAATTAATTCCTCTCAGTCAGTGTTCTCACATGTTAGTGTACCGCATGTACCGCGGGTGTGTTTAAAGTTTCCATGTGTCCAGTGAGGTCTGTGCCAGACCTGAGTAGCACCACTGTGCTAAGTCACCCCTGTGACCAGTGTGTTTGACAGCTGATTTACTCAGCCCCCGAGTGACCGAACCCTCTTGTACAGAAAGCTTTTATGCTCGTCGCTCGTGATGTTCTGCAGAATCGTACCTGCTACGATTCCCATCGAGATTTGTTTCACTTCACCTCCAGACCTTCAGAGTGCAGTTATATGTAGAGAAACAAGTCTGGGGACGCTTAGACTAACCTCTGCTATAACTCCAACTGCCGAGAGAATGACACTCGTCAAGCCGCAGTTAGCCCTGTCGGCAGGCACTGTGTCAGCCTCGTGTCACAAGCTTCAGTGAGCAGCCTGCACAAAGAAGATGTCACTTTGACTGCTAGCTCTCTCACTGCAGTCTGGTGTATGATGTTACGACTCCCAGATGTTTTGCCCAGTCGTCTCTGCCATGACTCGCTCTACAACTCACTCCACACTCGCCGGCAGTGACAGCCCAGCGACAGTACCAGTCGAGAAGTGTCCTCCTGAGTCGCTTGCCAGAAGTCCTGCCCAGTTGCCGAGTTTTGTCGACGCCTCACTCGAGGGCACCAGCATGTCGTGCCCCAGGTTGAGTGAAAACCTGCAGCGACTCCTACGATGTCTGCTTCACCGTTCCAGAGGAGACCGTAACCTGTTACGTCACAGCTCAGCCGCAGCAATATCTCCTGTGTTGCAGTATCTGTCCAGACGCAGGAAGGCGTGCAGTGATGCCCTTCGACGCTCACTGCCTATGACCACGATGTTTAGCACACCCCGCATGTTTTTTTTCTTCCCTCCCTGTAGGAAGTTTTTTTTTTTCCATGTCCATATGTATATATATGTTTTTATTTTGTGTTCTGTGCCCTGTTCCTACGAGAGAGAGACCGAGTTTCTTTTTATTACCAGTATTGTCACATCGGGACGACGCGAGGTAGGTGGCCGAGCGTATGTAGACAGCCTGTACTGTCTGCACAGACATCCTATGCTGTCTGCCAGCTTAGTTCATATTTCGCACCACTAAGATGCTGCCCTCTGTAGCCAGGCCTCTCTGTGGGCATGCCAGCCTGCCTGCCCTTGCCATGCTCTCACTCTGGCGTCACTCTTCACTCAGTCAAGAAGGCCTACTCTCTCCCCCTCGTGGGCATGGCCCTCCCGGGCCATGGGTACAACACACAAGCCTGTGTACTCACCACGGGCCATGGGCACAAACACACAAGCCTGTGTACCCACCACTGACATTAATCAATAAAGTAAATGAAGCCTCTCAGAAGTGATTCTTCTCTTAGATAAGTGAATGTCAGTGTACAATCGTCTGCATATGCATGGGATTCTGGGATGAAATGAAGAAGGTCGTTGAAGTAGACATTCCATAACAATGGTCCAAGCACGCTTCCTTATGGAACACTTGCCCCAATAGGATGTCTTGCTGATTCCGTTCCATTGAGAAAGCACCAGCAATGTCCAGTGCTACCACACAGCTGACTTTGGATTCATCCAGTGACTGGTGCCATTTAGTGGAGAGGTTTAACAACAGATCAGCACCAGAGTAACTTTTCCTAAAGCCATATTGACTATCACAAAGTAGTGAGTGGTAGTCAAGTAACTCTGTCATTTGTGTGTGCATGAATGGTATATAATACCGACAAGACGAAATTAAGACACATGTGCAACATCTGGGTATTTTTATTATAGACGTTTCGCCATCCAGTGGCTTTATCAATTTGTATTGATAAAGCCACTGGATGGCGAAACGTCTACAATAAAGATACCCAGATGTTGCACATGTGTCTTAATTTCATCTGTCATTTGTCTTGAGATTATTGTCTCAAGGATCTTACCAGTGTTTGACAGGAGTGACACTGGTCTGTAGTTGCTGATTTCTGCTCTGCTCTTCTTTTTGTGAACAGGGACTACATTTGTCTCTTTCCACAGAGAGGGTCGTTTACACTGTACTAGGCAGTGCTGAAAGATGCGAGTTCGAGGTGCTGCTAGCTGGTCTGCACATCTTCTCAGCAATCTTGGGCTCTACTTGTCTGGGCCCACAGCCTTTTGTTTGTCAAGCGATTTAAGAAGAAAATGCACCTCCTCCTGCCTTATTGTCACCACTGACAGTTTTGACACAGTTCTTGCAGCTAGCCAAGGAGGGTCCCTTGCTGGATCAGGAACTTGCATTTTCGTAGCAAAGTGTTCAGCAAAGAGGTCCGTTTTCTCTTGACTACTAGTAGAGGTGGTCCCATCCTGTCGATTTAGAGGTGGAATGAGTTCATCAGGCAGATAACCTTGTCTGCCCTTGACCAGGGGCCACCAGGTTTTGGAGCCTACCCTACCTGATGCTAGCTTTCTTTTTGTGTCCACCTCCCATTTAGCAATGGCCCACTTTTGAACGTCACCCATATGCCTACAGGCTTGTCTGTGCAAGTTCCTGTCATATGTGGTAGGATGTCTCTTATACCTTCGCCATGCCGGTGAGGAATGTGTTCTTGTTGTAGATTAAGTATGTGTCAAGTGAAGGCTTTCACTTGGTTGTTAACATCCCCTTGGAGAAGAGCATTCCAATCGGTGGTGGCGAGCTCAGAGCAAAGGGCTGGCCAATTACCTCTCTCCCATAGCCAGGTTGTGCGTGTGGACTCCTCACGTCGTTCTGTTGGGATCTTAAGTGTCGTAAAAACAGCCATGTGGTCAGAGAATCCAACATAGCCGAGGGGTTGACAAGTGACTATGCCTTCTGCCAGATCACTCACTACTGGGTCAAGGGAGGAGCCAGAGATGTGAGTAGGGAAATCTGCAAAGTTTATCATGTGAAATACTACAAGAAGGTCATCAAAGTCCCTCTGGATAAGGTGCTGGTTGAGGTCACCAACAATTATGATATGTTGACAGTTGTGTTGTAGCAGAAAGGAGTCCATATTTTCCATTAGGAAGTTGATGGGGTCTGCATGTTGCCACTGAGGTCTGTACATTGCATATGCTAGTACAGAGGTACTAGTGTTTATGCAGAGCTTGAAGAACATCATTTCAAGATGAGTAGGGATGGTAACATCAATGTGCTGGGCATGAACACTTTTAGAGAAGCACACAGCAACACCTCCTCCTTGCCCTTGCCTGTCTCTTCTCATCCATGAGGTGTAGCCAGCAATTCTTGCATAATTTTTGGAGTTCTGTCGTCCAAAAATGCTTCAATAACAGCTATTATGTCGGGACGTCGAGTGTTCACAAAACTGTGTGAGCTCTCCAACATTAGCAATGAAACCTCTAATGTCGGCCGACAGGATGTTGATAGACATATTCTTCATGATGTGATCAGCTTGAGATGGTGGGTGTGTAAGGCATGTAAGGTGCCTGCCCTTGAGAGAGGTAGGGTACTGAGGCAGAAGAGAAAATTTTAGAAAGGACTTAATTTTAAATGAGTTCTTGCTAATTGACCAGTTTTACATATTCGGCACGATATATATATATATATATATATATATATATATATATATATATATATATATATATATATATATATATATATATATATATATATATATATATATATATATATATATATCAATAACAACACTGCACTAGTCAGGGACTCGAACCCCTGCTGCTTTGGCCTGCCTCATGGTGGGCGAAAACACATGACGCCCTAATCCACTGAACCATACTATCCTGAAGAGTAGGGCATCCAGCGGAATTGGATGTTGTACTCGCTACCCAAGGACACACGACGGTGTGGATGACTCTTGGCTAATTTCATTCTAGTCCCTTTTTGGTGTACTAGTTGAACGAGCAGCATTTTATGTTATTGTGACCACGAACGAGTGGTATTGATCAATAACAACACTGCACTAGCCAAGGACTCGAACCCATGTTGCTTTGGCCTGCCTCATGGTGGGAGAAAACACATAAGGGCGTCATGTGTTTTCGCCACCTTGAGGCAGGCCAAAGCAGCATGAGTTCGAGTCCTTGGCTAATGCAGTGTTGTTATTGATCAATATCACTCGTTCGTGGTTACAATAATATATATATATATATATATATATATATATATATATATATATATATATATATATATATATATATGCTAAACAACCACTGTGAAAGAATAGAGAAATTCCAAGCACTTTCGTGACTTCTCACAAGCGCTTGGAATTTCTCTATTCTTTCACAGTGGTTGTTTTGCATATTCTGAAATCACCTGTTTACTGTGATCTTGTTGCATACATATATATATATATATATATATATATATATATATATATATATATATATATATATATATATATATATATATATATATATATATGGGGTCCACCTCTGGTGTAAATTGTGTAACCCATAGCCTCGGAGAAGTGGATAAAAAGGCTTCAAGGAAGAATATTTGGATTTCTTCCTGAAGCCGTTTGAATATTCCACTTCCCCTACCACCCCATCTTTTCAACTTTTTTTTTTACCAATAGGAATATTTTATTACATAATATGGCACAGAAGATTTAAGAGATACATTGTTGATATAAAGGTGGCATATACGGTACATGTTGTTACGTGTGTATCACCGATTATAAGGCGAAAATCTCATCCAGCTCCTCAGAGCTGGGGCGTGTGCCCAAAATGCAGCATGCATTACCCCTTTGAACAGCCGCACTGAGCCGCTGGAACAGAAAACTAGCTGCCCTGGGATCCCTAGTTACCCTGACGAGTCTTTTTCCCAGCTCCTTAAGGAAATTAGATGCACTCTTTCCCCATGAGCCAAGGGTCTCTGAGCCTATGGGAACAAACATATAATGATGGGCAAGTTCTCCATATTTTCTAGACTTTTGGGACTCCCTAAAGCTGGCAGCTGCCCCTCCTTCCTCCCTGGTGTATTGGAGGTAGGTATCAGCCAAGGTAGATGCACATGTATAGTCCCACACCACCTGCTTCCCATCTGTCCAGGCTTGAAGGGTGATACCATCTGGACGCTTCTGGCTGCCATCAGATCTGCATAGTTGGGGTGGCTCCCTTACTGCTGGGCATCCAGCTGTTGTGAGGCTCCTCTTGATAATGTTATTAACCTCCTCATGTCTTGCAATCTTTCCCTCGGATTTACGGCACACAAGACCATGGTACCCGAATCGGTCTGCTGCTTCACTGCCACAAATACACCTGTGTTCGGCGAGAATAGGGGCGGCAAGTCGAAGGGCAACACCGATGCGGATGGTCTGTGGGTCGAGGCGTGTGCCAAGGCTGGAGTTGGGAACAGCCAACAGAAAGTCCCCAGCATGAGGGGCTCTCACTGCCAGCAGGCGGGCTCTATCCTTTCCTGACACACTCTGAAGCATCGTTGAGGCTATATTTTCCACTATTGGACCATCCCAGTGCGATTGTTTGTAGTTGTTGGGGGGAGCAGGTCTGGTTTCTGAGCCCGTTAGATTATCCCAGATCATTGCTCCGTCAATGAATTTTTGGTCCTGGACTCCAATCTTGTCCCTAAGATGTTCAGGGAGAATCGCTGCTACAAGCTCTCTGGATGCAATACACGAGGACAGAAAAGCAGGTAACGCAATATATTATATTATATTATATATATATATATATATATATATATATATATATATATATATATATATATATATATATATATATATATATATATATATATATATATATATATACCTCTGGGAAGTGATGCCATTGATACAATTCCCAGGAAGAAACTGTAAGAGTTGAGAATGGAACAACGAATAGGCAATCTTAACACCAATGACACCTTGTACCTACTCAAAAAGTCCTTGAGTCTGCCTACGTTAACATATTTCCTAAGATCTTCACCTTCATATGATAACTCCTCCCCACCCTCCCCATACCTCCAATACGATAACATTCATCTTTGCAAATATAGAGGGCCTAAGCCAGTAACGAACAAAATACCTTTCAACCGTTGACTGCTAACAGAGTGAAACGCAAAGTACGCGGTTGTCACACAAACCCACATAAAGGAGCACTTTGACAATGAAATATGGATTCCGGGATATAACCTATACAGATGCAACATAGTGAACAGGCAAAAGGAGAGGGGTGGGGGAGGGGCTTGTCCTGTCCGTCACAGAGTCACTGATTTGCTCGGAACTACTAAATTCCTTTAATGATGTAGCTGAAGTTTTGGCAGTAAAGATCGAGAACCGAAACTGGTCTTTGTGGTTGTATACAAGCCTCCGGATGCAGCTTCCCAACAATTCCTGGAACAGCTTTTGAAAAATGATCACTGTCTGGAAAATCTTCCAGCTCCTTCCCCAAACATCTGGTTCCTTGGGGATTTCAACCTAAGCACCTAAAATGGAGGAATGTAGCAAATAATTCTGCAGCAGAGATAACACCAGCAGGCAGCTCAGATGAAAACTCACACACACACACAAGAGCTTTTAAACCTCTGCACCAAATTCACCTTAAACCAGCAAATAATAGAACCAAAAAGACTGGAGAATACACTGGACCTCATCTTCACTAACAATGATGATTTGATATGAAATATTACCATATCAAAAACAATATAATCAGGTGTCAGCATAACAGAGGCTCAGATATGTATGCACGGGGCCCCAGACCAACAAAATGTGATCAGTCACAAGGGAGCTTTCACTAAATTTAACTTCAGTAACAAAAACATAAGGTGGAACTACGTTAACCAGGTCCTAAATGATATAAACTGGGAAGACAGCCTAAGCAACATGGATTCAAACCTATGTGTAGAAGAAATTAACTATGTGGCACACGAGGTATGCTCAAAGCATATTCCTTTAAGGAAAAGGGAAGAGAAGATGTAAACTAGAATGAGAAAGGCGCTCTTTATACTGGCGAAGGCAAAGAATAACAAAGCTGCTAAAAGAGGCCAATACATCTGTAATACGTAGGGAGACACTGGTCAGAGAAATAGCAAACATTGACCTAAAGCTAAGCGAATCGTTAGGTTCAGAATCTGTATTTTTGTGAAACATCATTTTACCTTTAATATTTTGGATAATATTCTAGACAATAAAACTGTCCAGTTTATACACTCTGGAACATAAATATGAAATATGTTTTGTATTATGCATGATAAAAGACGATTCAACAATATTTCATTGAACTGCAGAATTACAGGGAAGTAATTCTTCTTCATTACTCCGTTCTACTCAATAGCCTGTATCCTTTACAGAAATAAACATAACACTGGATTCTTGTCCACTAGTGACCAGAATGAAACAACATAAATATGCAGTATCTAGTGAACAAAAATCCAGTGATTTGTTCATCCAGTGTTTTGTTCAATCTGTAACCCATCAATCCTGGAAGTATTTATAGTATATCTGTCCTCAACTCCAACAATTTAAGTCATAATAAACAACTGTACTCTTCGAAGCTCAGCAGTAAAGAACAATACCTGTTAATTCGGGACAACTGTTCTAGACCCTAGTTCACCTCTCTGTATATTCATTTACAGAAGTTCATTAGAACTTGCATGTAATTCATGGATTTTGGCATTGAAAGATGTGATAACAGGTTTACTGAAGAGGCTGCTTCTGCTGTGGGAAAGGACCATATGGTCACAGACGATGGCCAGTGATATATACAAGACAGCAGTGTCTCCTGTGAAACTTTTGTAGTAGAAACTCCGTAGCTCAGGAAGCACTGCTGTGTCCTGACTTTTTCAGATTCCAGTATCTTTGAACTATCTGCCAATTCGCACTTTCCCAATATCCTTTAGAGTATATCTATCCTCAACTCCTTCAAAGCCACAGTTTATAAATTCGACTCGAGTTGTAATGAGCGACAGCACAGTAGAACCCACATTGGTCATTGTCTGCCAGTTAAGCTTAGCTCCCAATATGCAACCTTAAACGATGGACTGCCTGCTTGCATGCCAGGTTACTTCCTAGTGACAGGAACACCAGCAAGACACAAGCACAGTCTCCTGCTATGTTATTCTACTCCTGTAAGTTCTATTGTCACCAGCGATATTATACTCATTGGTCTTGTATGTTTGTATGTATTTGTATACTCACCTATTTCTGGTTCCAGGGGTCGATTCATAGCTCCTGGCCCAGCCATTTCACTGATCGCTGCTAAGTCCTCGCTTTCCCTGCTCCATGAGCTTTTTTCAGACCTCGTCTTAAAACTATGTATGGTTCGTGCTTCCACCACATCACTTACCAGACCATTCCACTTCCTGACAACTCCATGACTGAAGAAATACTTCCTAACATCTCTTTGACTCATCTCTGGAATATCCAGTCTCTGTTCACCTTGTCAATTCCTCGCAGTATTTTGTATGTTGTTATCATGTCTTCCCTGACCCTCCTGTCCTCCGGTGTAATCAGGCAGTTTTCCCTTAGCCTTTCTTCGTAGGACATTCCCCTTAGCTCTGGGACTAGCCTTGATACAAACCTTTGCACTTTCTCTAATTTCTTGACGCGCTTGACCAGGTGTGGATTTCAAACTGGCGTTGCATACTCCAGTATGAGCCTATCGTACACGGTGTACGGAGTCTTGAACGATTCCTTACTGAGGTATTGCAACGCTATTATCAGGTTTGCCAGGCGCCCACATGGAGCAGCAGTTATCTGGTTGATGTGCGCCTCAGAAGATGTGCTCGGTATTATACTTACCCCAAAATCCTTCTCCTTGAGTGAAGTTTGCAGTCTTTGGCCACTTAACCTATACTCTGTCAGCGGTCTTCTTTGCCCTTCCCCGATCTTCATGACCTTGCATTTGACTGGGTTAAATTCGAGAAACCAGTTGCTGGGACAAGCTTCCAGCCTGTCCAGGTCTCTTTGTAGTCCTTCCTGATCTTCATCCATTTTAATTCCCCTCATTAACTTCACATCATCTGCAAACAGGGACACTTCTGAGTTTATCCCTTCAGTCATGTCATTCACATATACCAAAAATAGCACTGGTCCTAGGACTGACCCCTGAGGAACCCCGCTCGTCACAGGCGCACGCGCGCGCGTGTGTACTCATCTAGTTGTACTCACCTAGTTGTGGTTGCATAGGTCGAGTCATAGCTCCTGGCCCCGCCTCATCGCTGGTCGCTACTAGGTCACTCTTCCCGCTCTGTGAGCTTAATCATACATCTTCTTAAAGTTATGAATGGATCCTGCCTCCACTACATCCCTTCCCAGACTGTTTCACCTCCCGACAACTCTGTGACTGAAGAAATACTTCCTAACATCCCTGTGATTCATCTGTGTCTTCAAATTCCATCTGTGACCCCTTGTTGCTGTGTTCCATCTCTGGAACATCCTGTCTCTGTTCACCTTGTCGATTCCTCTCAGTATTTTGTATGTCTTTTTCATATCCCCCTTCTCCAAGACTTTGCATACTATACATGTCGGTTACATTGGTCTGTAGCTTAGTGCTTCGTGTCTGTCTCCTTATTTAAAAAAAAAGGATACTGTCGTGTATACCTCATATAGTCACACTGTTTCGATAGATGTGTTGACGATTGTTGTTAGTGGTACACATAGCACCTCTGCTCCCTCTCTCAGGACCCATGGAGAGATGTTATCCGGTCCCACCACCTTTGAGTTGTCTAGCTCGCTTAGCAGCCTCTTCACTTCTTCCTCGGTTGTATGTACTGTGTCCAACACTTGATGGTGTACCCCACCTTTCTAGAGTACCTTCCTTGAATCCTCACATAACTGTCGTTTCTTGTGATTTCTCCTTCTTCCTTCCTCAGCTTGATTACCTGGTCCTTGACTGTCGTTTCCCTCCTGATGTGGCTGTACAACCGCTTCGTGTGTGCGTGTGTGTATGTGTGTGTGTACTCACCTAGTTGTACTCACCTAGTTGAGGTTGCAGGGGTCGAGTCTAAGCTCCTGGCTCCACCTCTTCACTGGTCGCTACTAGTTCATCTGTGTCTTCAACTTCCACCTGTGTCCCCTTGTTGTTGTGTCCCATCTCTGGAACATCCTGTACTCACCTAGTTGAGGTTGCGGGGGTCGAGTCCGAGCTCCTGGCCCCGCCTCTTCACTGATCGCTACTAGGTCACTCTCCCTGAGCCGTGAGCTTTATCATACCTCTGCTTAAAGCTATGTATGGATCCTGCCTCCACTACATCGCTTCCCAAACTATTCCACTTACTGACTACTCTGTGGCTGAAGAAATACTTCCTAACATCCCTGTGATTCATCTGTGTCTTCAACTTCCAACTGTGTCCCCTTGTTACTGTGTCCAATCTCTGGAACATCCTGTCTTTGTCCACCTTGTCAATTCCTCTCAGTATTTTGTATGTCGTTATCATGTCCCCCCTATCTCTCCTGTCCTCCAGTGTCGTCAGGTTGATTTCCCTTAACCTCTCCTCGTAGGACATACCTCTTAGCTCTGGGACTAGTCTTGTTGCAAACCTTTGCACTTTCTCTAGTTTCTTTACGTGCTTGGCTAGGTGTGGGTTCCAAACTGGTGCCGCATACTCCAATATGGGCCTAACGTACACGGTGTACAGGGTCCTGAATGATTCCTTATTAAGATGTCGGAATGCTGTTCTGAGGTTTGCTAGGCGCCCATATGCTGCAGCAGTTATTTGGTTGATGTGCGCTTCAGGAGATGTGCCTGGTGTTATACTCACCCCAAGATCTTTTTCCTTGAGTGAGGTTTGTAGTCTCTGGCCCCCTAGACTGTACTCCGTCTGCGGTCTTCTTTGCCCTTCCCCAATCTTCATGACTTTGCACTTGGTGGGATTGAACTCCAGGAGCCAATTGCTGGACCAGGTCTGCAGCCTGTCCAGATCCCTTTGTAGTTCTGCCTGGTCTTCGATCGAGTGAATTCTTCTCATCAACTTCACGTCATCTGCAAACAGGGACACCTCAGAGTCTATTCCTTCCGTCATGTCGTTCACAAATACCAGAAACAGCACTGGTCCTAGGACTGACCCCTGTGGGACCCCGCTGGTCACAGGTGCCCACTCTGACACCTCGCCACGTACCATGACTCGCTGCTGTCTTCCTGACAAGTATTCCCTGATCCATTGTAGTGCCTTCCCTGTTATCCCTGCTTGGTCCTCCAGTTTTTGCACCAATCTCTTGTGTGGAACTGTGTCAAACGCCTTCTTGCAGTCCAAGAAAATGCAATCCACCCACCCCTCTCTCTCTTGTCTTACTGCTGTCACCATGTCATAGAACTCCAGTAGGTTTGTGACACAGGATTTCCCGTCCCTGAAACCATGTTGGCTGCTGTTGATGAGATCGTTCCTTTCTAGGTGTTCCACCACTCTTCTCCTGATAATCTTCTCCATGATTTTGCATACTATACATGTCAGTGACACTGGTCTGTAGTTTAATGCTTCATGTCTGTCTCCTTTTTTAAAGATTGGGACTACATTTGCTGTCTTCCATGCCTCAGGCAATCTCCCTGTTTCGATAGATGTATTGAATATTGTTGTTAGGGGTACACATAGCGCCTCTGCTCCCTCTCTCAATACCCATGGGGAGATGTTATCTG